>NW_025804805.1:0-136049 GCF_021234035.1 Daphnia pulicaria
CAAAAATAGAGGCCATTTTTGTGTCTGTTTTTGCCCAAAAAGAGAGGCCATTTTTGTGTCCAAAAATAGAGGCAATTTTTGTGTCTGTTTTTTGCCCAAAAATAGAGGCAATTTTTGTGTCCAAAAATAGATGCAATTTTTGTGTCTGTTTTTGCCCAAAATTAGAGGCCATTTTTGTGTCTGTTTTTTGCCCAAAAATAGAGGCCATTTTTGTGTCTGTTTTTTGCCCAAAAAGAGAGGCAATTTTTGTGTCCAAAAATAGAGGCAATTTTTGTGTCTGTTTTTTGGCCAAAAATAGAGGCAATTTTTGTGTCCAAAAATAGAGGCAATTTTTGTGTCTGTTTTTTGCCCAAAATTAGAGGCCATTTTTGTGTCTGTTTTTTGCCCAAAAATAGAGGCCATTTTTGTGTCTGTTTTTTGCCCAAAAAGAGAGGCAATTTTTGTGTCCAAAAATAGAGGCAATTTTTGTGTCTGTTTTTTGGCCAAAAATAGAGGCAATTTTTGTGTCCAAAAATAGAGGCAATTTTTGTGTCTGTTTTTTGCCCAAAATTAGAGGCAATTTTTGTGTCTGTTTTTTGCCCAAAAATAGAGGCAATTTTTGTGTCTGTTTTTTGCCCAAAAAGAGAGGCAATTTTTGTGTCCAAAAATAGAGGCAATTTTTGTGTCTGTTTTTTGGCCAAAATTAGAGGCCTTTTTTGTGTCTGTTTTTGCCCAAAAAGAGATGCAATTTTTGTGTCTGTTTTTTTCCCCAAAATAGAGGCAATTTTTGTGTCCAAAAATAGAGGCAATTTTTGTGTCTGTTTTTTGCCCAAAAATAAAGGCCATTTTTGTGTCTGTTTTTTGCCCAAAAATAGAGGCAATTTTTGTGTCTGTTTTTTGCCCAAAAAGAGAGGCAATTTTTGTGTCCAAAAATAGAGGCAATTTTTCTGTCTGTTTTTTGCCCAAAATTAGAGGCAATTTTTGTGTCTGTTTTTTTCCCAAAAATAGAGGCAATTTTTGTGTCCAAAAATAGAGGCAATTTTTGTGTCCAAAAATAGAGGCAATTTTTGTGTCTGTTTTTTGGCCAAAATTAGAGGCCTTTTTTGTGTCTGTTTTTGCCCAAAAAGAGATGCAATTTTTGTGTCTGTTTTTTTCCCCAAAATAGAGGCAATTTTTGTGTCTGTTTTTGCCCAAAATTAGAGGCCATTTTTGTGTCTGTTTTTGCCCAAAAATAGAGGCCATTTTTGTGTCTGTTTTTTGCCCAAAAAGAGAGGCAATTTTTGTGTCCAAAAATAGAGGCAATTTTTGTGTCTGTTTTTTGGCCAAAATTAGAGGCCTTTTTTGTGTCTGTTTTTTGCCCAAAAAGTGATGCAATTTTTGTGTCTGTTTTTTTCCCCAAAATAGAGGCAATTTTTGTGTCCAAAAATAGAGGCAATTTTTGTGTCTGTTTTTTGCCCAAAAATAAAAGCCATTTTTGTGTCTGTTTTTTGCCCAAAAATAGAGGCAATTTTTGTGTCCAAAAATAGAGGCAATTTTTGTGTCTGTTTTTTGCCCAAAATTAGAGGCCATTTTTGTGTCTGTTTTTTGCCCAAAAATAGAGGCAATTTTTGTGTCTGTTTTTTGGCCAAAATTAGAGGCCTTTTTTTTTTGCCCAAAAAGAGATGCAATTTTTGTGTCTGTTTTTTGCCCAAAAATAGAGGCAATTTTTGTGTCCAAACATAGAGGCAATTTTTGTGTCTGTTTTTTGCCCAAAAATAAAGGCCATTTTTGTGTCTGTTTTTTGCCCAAAAATGGAGGCAATTTTTGTGTCCAAAAAATAGAGGCAATTTTGTGTCTGTTTTTTTGCCCAAAAATAGAGGCAATTTTTGTGTCCAAAAATAGAGGCAATTTTTGTGTCTGTTTTTTGCCCAAAATTAGAGGCCATTTTTGTGTCTGTTTTTTGCCCAAAAATAGAGGCCATTTTTGTGTCTGTTCTTTGCCCAAAAAGAGAGGCCATTTTTGTGTCCAAAAATAGAGGCAATTTTTTGTGTCTGTTTTTTGGCCCAAAAATAGAGGCAATTTTGTGTGTCCAAAAATAGAGGCAATTTTTTGTGTCTGTTTTTTTGCCCAAAATTAGAGGCAATTTTTGTGTCTGTTTTTTTCCCAAAAATAGAGGCAATTTTTGTGTCCAAAAATAGAGGCAATTTTTGTGTCCAAAAATAGAGGCAATTTTTGTGTCTGTTTTTTTGGCCAAAAATAAAAGCCATTTTTGTGTCGGTTTTTTGCCCAAAAATAGAGGCAATTTTTGTGTCTGTTTTTTGCCCAAATTGAGGCAATTTTTGTGTCTGTTTTTTTCCCCAAAAATATGAGGCAATTTTGTGTCCAAAAATAGAGGCAATTTTTGTGTCCAAAAATAGAGGCCATTTTGGTGTCTGTTCTTTGCCAAAAAATAGAGGCAATTTTTGTGTCTGTTTTTTCCCCCAAAAATAGAGGCAATTTTTGTGTCTGTTTTTTGCCCAAAAATAGAGGCAATTTTTGTGTCCAAAAATAGAGGCAATTTTTGTGTCCAAAAATAGAGGCAATTTTTGTGTCTGTTTTTTGCCCAAAAATAAAGGCCATTTTTGTGTCTGTTTTTTGCCCAAAAATGGAGGCAATTTTTGTGTCCAAAAATAGAGGCAATTTTGGTGTCTGTTTTTTGCCCAAAAATAGAGGCAATTTTGTGTCCAAAAATAGAGGCAATTTTTGTGTCTGTTTTTGCCCAAAATTAGAGGCCATTTTTGTGTCTGTTTTTTGCCCAAAAATAGAGGCCATTTTTGTGTCTGTTTTTGCCCAAAAAGAGAGGCCATTTTTGTGTCCAAAAATAGAGGCAATTTTTGTGTCTGTTTTTTGCCCAAAAATAGAGGCAATTTTTGTGTCCAAAAATAGATGCAATTTTTGTGTCTGTTTTTGCCCAAAATTAGAGGCCATTTTTGTGTCTGTTTTTTGCCAAAAATAGAGGCCATTTTTGTGTCTGTTTTTTGCCCAAAAAGAGAGGCAATTTTTGTGTCCAAAAATAGAGGCAATTTTTGTGTCTGTTTTTTGGCCAAAAATAGAGGCAATTTTTGTGTCCAAAAATAGAGGCAATTTTGTGTCTGTTTTTTGCCCAAAATTAGAGGCCATTTTTGTGTCTGTTTTTTGCCCAAAAATAGAGGCCATTTTTGTGTCTGTTTTTTGCCCAAAAAGAGAGGCAATTTTTGTGTCCAAAAATAGAGGCAATTTTTGTGTCTGTTTTTTGGCCAAAAATAGAGGCAATTTTTTGTGTCCAAAAATAGAGGCAATTTTTTGTGTCTGTTTTTTGCCCAAAATTAGAGGCAATTTTTGTGTCTGTTTTTTGCCCAAAATAGAGGCAATTTTTGTGTCTGTTTTTTTGCCCAAAAAGAGAGGCAATTTTTGTGTCCAAAAATAGAGGCAATTTTTGTGTCTGTTTTTGGCCAAAATTAGAGGCCTTTTTTGTGTCTGTTTTTTGCCCAAAAAGAGATGCAATTTTTGTGTCTGTTTTTTTCCCCAAAATAGAGGCAATTTTTGTGTCCAAAAATAGAGGCAATTTTTGTGTCTGTTTTTTGCCCAAAAATAAAGGCCATTTTTGTGTCTGTTTTTTGCCCAAAAATAGAGGCAATTTTTGGTGTCTGTTTTTTGCCCAAAAAGAGAGGCAATTTTTGTGTCCAAAAATAGAGGCAATTTTTCTGTCTGTTTTTTGGCCAAAATTAGAGGCCTTTTTTGTGTCTGTTTTTGCCAAAAAGAGATGCAATTTTTGTGTCTGTTTTTTTCCCCAAAATAGAGGCAATTTTTGTGTCCAAAAATAGAGGCCATTTTTGTGTCTGTTTTTGCCCAAATTAGAGGCCATTTTTGTGTCTGTTTTTGCCAAAAATAGAGGCCATTTTTGTGTCTGTTTTTTGCCCAAAAGAGAGGCAATTTTTGTGTCCAAAATAGAGGCATTTTTGTGTCTGTTTTTTGGCCAAAATTAGAGGCCATTTTTGTGTCTGTTTTTTGCCCAAAAATAGAGGCCATTTTTGTGTCTGTTTTTTGGCCAAAATTAGAGGCCTTTTTTGTGTCTGTTTTTGCCCAAAAAGAGATGCAATTTTTGTGTCTGTTTTTTTCCCCCAAAATAGAGGCAATTTTTGTGTCCAAAAATAGAGGCAATTTTTTTGTCTGTTTTTTGCCCAAAAATAAAGGCCATTTTTGTGTCTGTTTTTTGCCCAAAAATAGAGGCAATTTTTGTGTCTGTTTTTTGCCCAAAAAGAGAGGCAATTTTTGTGTCCAAAAATAGAGGCAATTTTTGTGTCTGTTTTTTGCCCAAAAATAGAGGCAATTTTTGTGTCCAAAAATAGAGGCAATTTTTGTGTCTGTTTTTTGCCCAAAATTAGAGGCAATTTTTGTGTCTGTTTTTTTCCCAAAAATAGAGGCAATTTTTGTGTCCAAAAATAGAGGCAATTTTTGTGTCTGTTTTTTGCCCAAAAATAGAGGCAATTTTTGTGTCTGTTTTTTGCCCAAAAATAGAGGCCCATTTTTGTGTCTGTTTTTTTTCCCCAAAATAGAGGCAATTTTTGTGTCCAAAATTAGAGGCAATTTTTTTGTCTGTTTTTTGCCCAAAAATAAAGGCCATTTTTGTGTCTGTTTTTTGCCCAAAAATAGAGGCAATTTTTGTGTCTGTTTTTTGCCCAAAAATAGAGGCAATTTTTGTGTCCAAAAATAGAGGCAATTTTTGTGTCTGTTTTTGCCCAAAATTAGAGGCCATTTTTGTGTCTGTTTTTTGCCCAAAAATAGAGGCCATTTTTGTGTCTGTTTTTTGCCCAAAAAGAGAGGCAATTTTTGTGTCCAAAAATAGAGGCAATTTTTGTGTCTGTTTTTTGGCCAAAAATAGAGGCAATTTTTGTGTCTGTTTTTTGCCCAAAATTAGAGGCCATTTTTGTGTCTGTTTTTTGCCCAAAAATAGAGGCCATTTTTGTGTCTGTTTTTTGCCCAAAAAGAGAGGCAATTTTTGTGTCCAAAAATAGAGGCAATTTTTGTGTCTGTTTTTTGGCAAAAATAGAGGCAAGTTTTGTGTCCAAAAATAGAGGCAATTTTTGTGTCTGTTTTTTGCCCAAAATTAGAGGCCATTTTTGTGTCTGTTTTTTGCCCAAAATAGAGGCAATTTTTGTGTCTGTTTTTTGCCCAAAAAGAGAGGCAATTTTTGTGTCCAAAAATAGAGGCAATTTTTGTGTCTGTTTTTTGGCCAAAATTAGAGGCCTTTTTTGTGTCTGTTTTTGCCCAAAAAGAGATGCAATTTTTGTGTCTGTTTTTTTCCCCAAAATAGAGGCAATTTTTGTGTCCAAAAATAGAGGCAATTTTTGTGTCTGTTTTTTGCCCAAAAATAAAGGCCATTTTTGTGTCTGTTTTTTGCCCAAAAAATAGAGGCAATTTTTGTGTCTGTTTTTTGCCCAAAAAGAGAGGCAATTTTTGTGTCCAAAAATAGAGGCAATTTTTCTGTCTGTTTTTTGGCCAAAATTAGAGGCCTTTTTTGTGTCTGTTTTTGCCCAAAAAGAGATGCAATTTTTGTGTCTGTTTTTTTCCCCCAAAATAGAGGCAATTTTTTGTGTCCAAAAATAGAGGCCATTTTTGTGTCTGTTTTTGCCCAAAATTAGAGGCCATTTTTGTGTCTGTTTTTGCCCAAAAATAGAGGCCATTTTTGTGTCTGTTTTTTGCCCAAAAAGAGAGGCAATTTTTGTGTCCAAAAATAGAGGCAATTTTTGTGTCTGTTTTTTGGCCAAAATTAGAGGCCATTTTTGTGTCTGTTTTTTGCCCAAAAATAGAGGCCATTTTTGTGTCTGTTTTTTGGCCAAAATTAGAGGCCTTTTTTGTGTCTGTTTTTGCCCAAAAAGAGATGCAATTTTTGTGTCTGTTTTTTTCCCCAAAATAGAGGCAATTTTTGTGTCCAAAAATAGAGGCAATTTTTTTGTCTGTTTTTTGCCCAAAAATAAAGGCCATTTTTGTGTCTGTTTTTTTGCCCAAAAATAGAGGCAATTTTTGTGTCTGTTTTTGGCCCAAAAAGAGAGGCAATTTTTGTGTCCAAAAATAGAGGCAATTTTTGTGTCTGTTTTTTGCCCAAAAATAGAGGCAATTTTTGTGTCCAAAAATAGAGGCAATTTTTGTGTCTGTTTTTTGCCCAAAATTAGAGGCAATTTTTGTGTCTGTTTTTTTCCCAAAAATAGAGGCAATTTTTGTGTCCAAAAATAGAGGCAATTTTTGTGTCTGTTTTTTGCCCAAAAATAGAGGCAATTTTTGTGTCTGTTTTTTGCCCAAAAATAGAGGCCATTTTTGTGTCTGTTTTTTTTCCCCAAAATAGAGGCAATTTTTGTGTCCAAAATTAGAGGCAATTTTTTTGTCTGTTTTTTGCCCAAAAATAAAGGCCATTTTTGTGTCTGTTTTTTGCCCAAAAATAGAGGCAATTTTTGTGTCTGTTTTTTGCCCAAAAATAGAGGCAATTTTTGTGTCCAAAAATAGAGGCAATTTTTGTGTCTGTTTTTGCCCCAAAATTAGAGGCCATTTTTGTGTCTGTTTTTTGGCCAAAATTAGAGGCCTTTTTTGTGTCTGTTTTTGCCCAAAAAGAGATGCAATTTTTGTGTCTGTTTTTTTCCCCAAAATAGAGGCAATTTTTGTGTCCAAAAATAGAGGCAATTTTTTTGTCTGTTTTTGCCCAAAATAAAGGCCATTTTTGTGTCTGTTTTTTGCCCAAAAATAGAGGCAATTTTTGTGTCTGTTTTTTTGCCCAAAAAGAGAGGCAATTTTTGTGTCCAAAAATAGAGGCAATTTTTGTGTCTGTTTTTTGCCCAAAAATAGAGGCAATTTTTGTGTCCAAAAATAGAGGCAATTTTTGTGTCTGTTTTTTGCCCAAAATTAGAGGCAATTTTTGTGTCTGTTTTTTTCCCAAAAATAGAGGCAATTTTTGTGTCCAAAAATAGAGGCAATTTTTGTGTCTGTTTTTTGCCCAAAAAATAGAGGCAATTTTTGTGTCTGTTTTTTGCCCAAAAATAGAGGCCATTTTTGTGTCTGTTTTTTTCCCCAAAATAGAGGCAATTTTTGTGTCCAAAATTAGAGGCAATTTTTTTGTCTGTTTTTTGCCCAAAAATAAAGGCCATTTTTGTGTCTGTTTTTTGCCCAAAAATAGAGGCAATTTTTGTGTCTGTTTTTTGCCCAAAATTAGAGGCCATTTTTGTGTCTGTTTTTTGCCCAAAAATAGAGGCCATTTTTGTGTCTGTTTTTTGCCCAAAAAGAGAGGCAATTTTTGTGTCCAAAAATAGAGGCAATTTTTGTGTCTGTTTTTTGGCCAAAAATAGAGGCAAGTTTTGTGTCCAAAAATAGAGGCAATTTTTGTGTCTGTTTTTTGCCCAAAATTAGAGGCCATTTTTGTGTCTGTTTTTGCCCAAAAATAGAGGCAATTTTTGTGTCTGTTTTTTGCCCAAAAAGAGAGGCAATTTTTGTGTCCAAAAATAGAGGCAATTTTTGTGTCTGTTTTTTGGCCAAAATTAGAGGCCTTTTTTGTGTCTGTTTTTGCCCAAAAAGAGATGCAATTTTTGTGTCTGTTTTTTTTCCCCAAAATAGAGGCAATTTTTGTGTCCAAAAATAGAGGCAATTTTTGTGTCTGTTTTTTTGCCCAAAAATAAAGGCCATTTTTGTGTCTGTTTTTTGCCCAAAAATAGAGGCAATTTTTGTGTCTGTTTTTTGCCCAAAAAGAGAGGAAATTTTTGTGTCCAAAAATAGAGGCAATTTTTCTGTCTGTTTTTTGGCCAAAAATTAGAGGCCTTTTTTGTGTCTGTTTTTGCCCAAAAAGAGATGCAATTTTGTGTCTGTTTTTTTCCCCAAAATAGAGGCAATTTTTGTGTCCAAAAATAGAGGCAATTTTTGTGTCTGTTTTTGCCCAAAATTAGAGGCCATTTTTGTGTCTGTTTTTGCCCAAAAATAGAGGCCATTTTTGTGTCTGTTTTTGCCCAAAAAGAGAGGCAATTTTTGTGTCCAAAAATAGAGGCAATTTTTGTGTCTGTTTTTTGGCCAAAATTAGAGGCCTTTTTTGTGTCTGTTTTTTGCCCAAAAAGTGATGCAATTTTTGTGTCTGTTTTTTTCCCCCAAAATAGAGGCAATTTTTGTGTCCAAAAATAGAGGCAATTTTTGTGTCTGTTTTTTGCCCAAAAATAAAAGCCATTTTTGTGTCTGTTTTTTGCCCAAAAATAGAGGCAATTTTTGTGTCCAAAAATAGAGGCAATTTTTGTGTCTGTTTTTTGCCCAAAATTAGAGGCCATTTTTGTGTCTGTTTTTTTGCCCAAAAATAGAGGCCATTTTTGTGTCTGTTTTTTGGCCAAAATTAGAGGCCTTTTTTGTGTCTGTTTTTGCCCAAAAAGAGATGCAATTTTTGTGTCTGTTTTTTTCCCCAAAATAGAGGCAATTTTTGTGTCCAAAAATAGAGGCAATTTTTGTGTCTGTTTTTTGCCCAAAAATAAAGGCCATTTTTGTGTCTGTTTTTTGCCCAAAAATAGAGGCAATTTTTGTGTCTGTTTTTTGCCAAAAAGAGAGGCAATTTTTGTGTCCAAAAATAGAGGCAATTTTTCTGTCTGTTTTTTGGCCAAAATTAGAGGCCTTTTTTGTGTCTGTTTTTGCCCAAAAAGAGATGCAATTTTTGTGTCTGTTTTTTTCCCCAAAATAGAGGCAATTTTTGTGTCCTGTTTTTGCCCAAAATTAGAGGCCATTTTTGTGTCTGTTTTTGCCCAAAAATAGAGGCCATTTTTGTGTCTGTTTTTTGCCCAAAAAGAGAGGCATTTTTGTGTCCAAAAATAGAGGCAATTTTTGTGTCTGTTTTTTGGTCAAAATTAGAGGCCTTTTTTGTGTCTGTTTTTTGCCCAAAAAGTGATGCAATTTTTGTGTCTGTTTTTTTCCCCAAAATAGAGGCAATTTTTGTGTCCAAAAATAGAGGCAATTTTTGTGTCTGTTTTTTGCCCAAAATAAAAGCCATTTTTGTGTCTGTTTTTTGCCCAAAAAATAGAGGCAATTTTTGTGTCCAAAAATAGAGGCAATTTTTGTGTCTGTTTTTTGCCCAAAATTAGAGGCCATTTTTGTGTCTGTTTTTTGCCCAAAAATAGAGGCCATTTTTGTGTCTGTTTTTTGCCCAAAAAGAGAGGCAATTTTTGTGTCCAAAAATAGAGGCAATTTTTGTGTCTGTTTTTTGGCCAAAATTAGAGGCCTTTTTTGTGTCTGTTTTTTGCCCAAAAAGAGATGCAATTTTTGTGTCTGTTTTTTTGCCAAAAATTGAGGCAATTTTTGTGTCCAAAAATAGAGGCAATTTTTTTGTCTGTTTTTTGCCCAAAAATAGAGGCCATTTTTGTGTCTGTTTTTTGCCCAAAAAGAGAGGCAATTTTTGTGTCCAAAAATAGAGACAATTTTTGTGTCTGTTTTTTGGCCAAAATTAGAGGCCTTTTTTGTGTCTGTTTTTTGCCCAAAAAGAGATGCAATTTTTGTGTCTGTTTTTTGCCCAAAAAAGAGGCAATTTTTGTGTCCAAAAATAGAGGAAATTTTTTTGTCTGTTTTTTGCCAAAAATAGAGGCCATTTTTGTGTCTGTTTTTTGCCCAAAAAGAGAGGCAATTTTTGTGTCTGTTTTTTGCCCAAAAATAGAGGCAATTTTTGTGTCCAAAAATAGAGGCCATTTTTGTGTCTGTTCTTTGCCAAAAAAATAGAGGCAATTTTTGTGTCTGTTTTTTCCCCAAAAATAGAGGCAATTTTTGTGTCTGTTTTTTTGGCCAAAATTAGAGGCCTTTTTTGTGTCTGTTTTTGCCCAAAAAGAGATGCAATTTTTGTGTCTGTTTTTTGCCCAAAAATAGAGGCAATTTTTGTGTCCAAAAATAGAGGCAATTTTTGTTGTCTGTTTTTTGCCCAAAAATAAAGGCCATTTTTGTGTCTGTTTTTTTGCCCAAAAATAGAGGCAATTTTTGTGTCTGTTTTTTGCCCAAAAAGAGAGGCAATTTTTGTGTCCAAAAATAGAGGCAATTTTTGTGTCTGTTTTTTGGCCAAAATTAGAGGCCTTTTTTGTGTCTGTTTTTGCCCAAAAAGAGATGCAATTTTTGTGTCTGTTTTTTTCCCCAAAAATAGAGGCAATTTTTTGTGTCCAAAAATAGAGGCAATTTTTGTGTCTGTTTTTTGCCCAAAAAATAAGGCCATTTTTGTGTCTGTTTTTTGCCCAAAAATAGAGGCAATTTTTGTGTCTGTTTTTTGCCCAAAAAGAGAGGCAATTTTTGTGTCCAAAAATAGAGGCAATTTTTGTGTCTGTTTTTTGGCCAAAATTAGAGGCCTTTTTTGTGTCTGTTTTTGCCCAAAAAGAGATGCAATTTTTGTGTCTGTTTTTTTCCCCAAAATAGAGGCAATTTTTGTGTCCAAAAATAGAGGCAATTTTTGTGTCTGTTTTTTGCCCAAAAATAAAGGCCATTTTTGTGTCTGTTTTTTGCCCAAAAATAGAGGCAATTTTTGTGTCTGTTTTTTGCCCAAAAATAGAGGCAATTTTTGTGTCCAAAAATAGAGGCCATTTTTGTGTCTGTTCTTTGCCAAAAAATAGAGGCAATTTTTGTGTCTGTTTTTTCCCCAAAAATAGAGGCAATTTTTGTGTCTGTTTTTTGGCCAAAATTAGAGGCCTTTTTTGTGTCTGTTTTTTGCCCAAAAAGTGATGCAATTTTTGTGTCTGTTTTTTTCCCCAAAATAGAGGCAATTTTTGTGTCCAAAAATAGAGGCAATTTTTGTGTCTGTTTTTTGCCCAAAAATAAAAGCCATTTTTGTGTCTGTTTTTTGCCCAAAAATAGAGGCAATTTTTGTGTCCAAAAATAGAGGCAATTTTTGTGTCTGTTTTTTGCCCAAAATTAGAGGCCATTTTTGTGTCTGTTTTTTGCCCAAAAATAGAGGCAATTTTTGTGTCTGTTTTTTGGCCAAAATTAGAGGCCTTTTTTGTGTCTGTTTTTTGCCCAAAAAGAGATGCAATTTTTGTGTCTGTTTTTTGCCCAAAAATAGAGGCAATTTTTGTGTCCAAACATAGAGGCAATTTTTGTGTCTGTTTTTTGCCCAAAAATAAAGGCCATTTTTGTGTCTGTTTTTTGCCCAAAAATGGAGGCAATTTTTGTGTCCAAAAATAGAGGCAATTTTGTGTCTGTTTTTTGCCCAAAAATAGAGGCAATTTTTGTGTCCAAAAATAGAGGCAATTTTTGTGTCTGTTTTTGCCCAAAATTAGAGGCCATTTTTGTGTCTGTTTTTTGCCCAAAAATAGAGGCCATTTTTGTGTCTGTTCTTTGCCCAAAAAGAGAGGCCATTTTTGTGTCCAAAAATAGAGGCAATTTTTGTGTCTGTTTTTTGCCCAAAAATAGAGGCAATTTTTGTGTCCAAAAATAGAGGCAATTTTTGTGTCTGTGTTTTTGCCCAAAATTAGAGGCAATTTTTGTGTCTGTTTTTTTCCCAAAAATAGAGGCAATTTTTGTGTCCAAAAATAGAGGCAATTTTTGTGTCCAAAAATAGAGGCAATTTTTGTGTCTGTTTTTTGGCCAAAAATAAAAGCCATTTTTGTGTCTGTTTTTTGCCCAAAAATAGAGGCAATTTTTGTGTCTGTTTTTTGCCCAAAATTAGAGGCAATTTTTGTGTCTGTTTTTTTCCCCAAAAATAGAGGCAATTTTGTGTCCAAAAATAGAGGCAATTTTTGTGTCCAAAAATAGAGGCCATTTTGGTGTCTGTTCTTTGCCAAAAAATAGAGGCAATTTTTGTGTCTGTTTTTTCCCCAAAAATAGAGGCAATTTTTGTGTCTGTTTTTTGCCCAAAAATAGAGGCAATTTTTGTGTCCAAAAATAGAGGCAATTTTTGTGTCCAAAAATAGAGGCAATTTTTGTGTCTGTTTTTTGCCCAAAAATAAAGGCCATTTTTGTGTCTGTTTTTTGCCCAAAAATGGAGGCAATTTTTGTGTCCAAAAATAGAGGCAATTTTGTGTCTGTTTTTTGCCCAAAAATAGAGGCAATTTTTGTGTCCAAAAATAGAGGCAATTTTTGTGTCTGTTTTTGCCCAAAATTAGAGGCCATTTTTGTGTCTGTTTTTTGCCCAAAAATAGAGGCCATTTTTGTGTCTGTTTTTGCCCAAAAAGAGAGGCCATTTTTGTGTCCAAAAATAGAGGCAATTTTTGTGTCTGTTTTTTGCCCAAAAATAGAGGCAATTTTTGTGTCCAAAAATAGATGCAATTTTTGTGTCTGTTTTTGCCCAAAATTAGAGGCCATTTTTGTGTCTGTTTTTTGCCCAAAAATAGAGGCCATTTTTGTGTCTGTTTTTTGCCCAAAAAGAGAGGCAATTTTTGTGTCCAAAAATAGAGGCAATTTTTGTGTCTGTTTTTTGGCCAAAAATAGAGGCAATTTTTGTGTCCAAAAATAGAGGCAATTTTTGTGTCTGTTTTTTGCCCAAAATTAGAGGCCATTTTTGTGTCTGTTTTTTGCCCAAAAATAGAGGCCATTTTTGTGTCTGTTTTTTGCCCAAAAAGAGAGGCAATTTTTGTGTCCAAAAATAGAGGCAATTTTTGTGTCTGTTTTTTGGCCAAAAATAGAGGCAATTTTTGTGTCCAAAAATAGAGGCAATTTTTGTGTCTGTTTTTTGCCCAAAATTAGAGGCAATTTTTGTGTCTGTTTTTTGCCCAAAAATAGAGGCAATTTTTGTGTCTGTTTTTTGCCCAAAAAGAGAGGCAATTTTTGTGTCCAAAAATAGAGGCAATTTTTGTGTCTGTTTTTTGGCCAAAATTAGAGGCCTTTTTTGTGTCTGTTTTTGCCCAAAAAGAGATGCAATTTTTGTGTCTGTTTTTTTCCCCAAAATAGAGGCAATTTTTGTGTCCAAAAATAGAGGCAATTTTTGTGTCTGTTTTTTGCCCAAAAATAAAGGCCATTTTTGTGTCTGTTTTTTGCCCAAAAATAGAGGCAATTTTTGTGTCTGTTTTTTGCCCAAAAAGAGAGGCAATTTTTGTGTCCAAAAATAGAGGCAATTTTTCTGTCTGTTTTTTGGCCAAAATTAGAGGCCTTTTTTGTGTCTGTTTTTGCCCAAAAAGAGATGCAATTTTTGTGTCTGTTTTTTTCCCCAAAATAGAGGCAATTTTTGTGTCCAAAAATAGAGGCCATTTTTGTGTCTGTTTTTGCCCAAAATTAGAGGCCATTTTTGTGTCTGTTTTTTGCCCAAAAATAGAGGCCATTTTTGTGTCTGTTTTTTGCCCAAAAAGAGAGGCAATTTTTGTGTCCAAAAATAGAGGCAATTTTTGTGTCTGTTTTTTGGCCAAAAATAGAGGCAAGTTTTGTGTCCAAAAATAGAGGCAATTTTTGTGTCTGTTTTTGCCCAAAATTAGAGGCCATTTTTGTGTCTGTTTTTTGCCCAAAAATAGAGGCCATTTTTGTGTCTGTTCTTTGCCCAAAAAGAGAGGCCATTTTTGTGTCCAAAAATAGAGGCAATTTTTGTGTCTGTTTTTTGCCCAAAAATAGAGGCAATTTTTGTGTCCAAAAATAGAGGCAATTTTTGTGTCTGTTTTTTGCCCAAAATTAGAGGCAATTTTTGTGTCTGTTTTTTCCCAAAAATAGAGGCAATTTTTGTGTCCAAAAATAGAGGCAATTTTTGTGTCCAAAAATAGAGGCAATTTTTGTGTCTGTTTTTTGGCCAAAAATAAAAGCCATTTTTGTGTCTGTTTTTTGCCCAAAAATAGAGGCAATTTTTGTGTCTGTTTTTTGCCCAAAATTAGAGGCAATTTTTGTGTCTGTTTTTTTCCCAAAAATAGAGGCAATTTTGTGTCCAAAAATAGAGGCAATTTTTGTGTCCAAAAATAGAGGCCATTTTGGTGTCTGTTCTTTGCCAAAAAATAGAGGCAATTTTTGTGTCTGTTTTTTCCCCAAAAATAGAGGCAATTTTTGTGTCTGTTTTTTGCCCAAAAATAGAGGCAATTTTTGTGTCCAAAAATAGAGGCAATTTTTGTGTCTGTTTTTTGCCCAAAAATAAAGGCCATTTTTGTGTCTGTTTTTTGCCCAAAAATGGAGGCAATTTTTGTGTCCAAAAATAGAGGCAATTTTGTGTCTGTTTTTTGCCCAAAAATAGAGGCAATTTTTGTGTCCAAAAATAGAGGCAATTTTTGTGTCTGTTTTTGCCCAAAATTAGAGGCCATTTTTGTGTCTGTTTTTTGCCCAAAAATAGAGGCCATTTTTGTGTCTGTTTTTGCCCAAAAAGAGAGGCCATTTTTGTGTCCAAAAATAGAGGCAATTTTTGTGTCTGTTTTTTGCCCAAAAATAGAGGCAATTTTTGTGTCCAAAAATAGATGCAATTTTTGTGTCTGTTTTTGCCCAAAATTAGAGGCCATTTTTGTGTCTGTTTTTTGCCCAAAAATAGAGGCCATTTTTGTGTCTGTTTTTTGCCCAAAAAGAGAGGCAATTTTTGTGTCCAAAAATAGAGGCAATTTTTGTGTCTGTTTTTTGGCCAAAAATAGAGGCAATTTTTGTGTCCAAAAATAGAGGCAATTTTTGTGTCTGTTTTTTGCCCAAAATTAGAGGCCATTTTTGTGTCTGTTTTTTGCCCAAAAATAGAGGCCATTTTTGTGTCTGTTTTTTGCCCAAAAAGAGAGGCAATTTTTGTGTCCAAAAATAGAGGCAATTTTTGTGTCTGTTTTTTGGCCAAAAATAGAGGCAATTTTTGTGTCCAAAAATAGAGGCAATTTTTGTGTCTGTTTTTTGCCCAAAATTAGAGGCAATTTTTGTGTCTGTTTTTTGCCCAAAAATAGAGGCAATTTTTGTGTCTGTTTTTTGCCCAAAAAGAGAGGCAATTTTTGTGTCCAAAAATAGAGGCAATTTTTGTGTCTGTTTTTTGGCCAAAATTAGAGGCCTTTTTTGTGTCTGTTTTTGCCCAAAAAGAGATGCAATTTTTGTGTCTGTTTTTTTCCCCAAAATAGAGGCAATTTTTGTGTCCAAAAATAGAGGCAATTTTTGTGTCTGTTTTTTGCCCAAAAATAAAGGCCATTTTTGTGTCTGTTTTTTGCCCAAAAATAGAGGCAATTTTTGTGTCTGTTTTTTGCCCAAAAAGAGAGGCAATTTTTGTGTCCAAAAATAGAGGCAATTTTTCTGTCTGTTTTTTGCCCAAAATTAGAGGCAATTTTTGTGTCTGTTTTTTTCCCAAAAATAGAGGCAATTTTTGTGTCCAAAAATAGAGGCAATTTTTGTGTCCAAAAATAGAGGCAATTTTTGTGTCTGTTTTTTGGCCAAAATTAGAGGCCTTTTTTGTGTCTGTTTTTGCCCAAAAAGAGATGCAATTTTTGTGTCTGTTTTTTTCCCCAAAATAGAGGCAATTTTTGTGTCCAAAAATAGAGGCAATTTTTGTGTCTGTTTTTGCCCAAAATTAGAGGCCATTTTTGTGTCTGTTTTTGCCCAAAAATAGAGGCCATTTTTGTGTCTGTTTTTTGCCCAAAAAGAGAGGCAATTTTTGTGTCCAAAAATAGAGGCAATTTTTGTGTCTGTTTTTTGGCCAAAATTAGAGGCCTTTTTTGTGTCTGTTTTTTGCCCAAAAAGTGATGCAATTTTTGTGTCTGTTTTTTTCCCCAAAATAGAGGCAATTTTTGTGTCCAAAAATAGAGGCAATTTTTGTGTCTGTTTTTTGCCCAAAAATAAAAGCCATTTTTGTGTCTGTTTTTTGCCCAAAAATAGAGGCAATTTTTGTGTCCAAAAATAGAGGCAATTTTTGTGTCTGTTTTTTGCCCAAAATTAGAGGCCATTTTTGTGTCTGTTTTTTGCCCAAAAATAGAGGCAATTTTTGTGTCTGTTTTTTGGCCAAAATTAGAGGCCTTTTTTGTGTCTGTTTTTTGCCCAAAAAGAGATGCAATTTTTGTGTCTGTTTTTTGCCCAAAAATAGAGGCAATTTTTGTGTCCAAACATAGAGGCAATTTTTGTGTCTGTTTTTTGCCCAAAAATAAAGGCCATTTTTGTGTCTGTTTTTTGCCCAAAAATGGAGGCAATTTTTGTGTCCAAAAATAGAGGCAATTTTGTGTCTGTTTTTTGCCCAAAAATAGAGGCAATTTTTGTGTCCAAAAATAGAGGCAATTTTTGTGTCTGTTTTTGCCCAAAATTAGAGGCCATTTTTGTGTCTGTTTTTTGCCCAAAAATAGAGGCCATTTTTGTGTCTGTTCTTTGCCCAAAAAGAGAGGCCATTTTTGTGTTCAAAAATAGAGGCAATTTTTGTGTCTGTTTTTTGCCCAAAAATAGAGGCAATTTTTGTGTCCAAAAATAGAGGCAATTTTTGTGTCTGTTTTTTGCCCAAAATTAGAGGCAATTTTTGTGTCTGTTTTTTTCCCAAAAATAGAGGCAATTTTTGTGTCCAAAAATAGAGGCAATTTTTGTGTCCAAAAATAGAGGCAATTTTTGTGTCTGTTTTTTGGCCAAAAATAAAAGCCATTTTTGTGTCTGTTTTTTGCCCAAAAATAGAGGCAATTTTTGTGTCTGTTTTTTGCCCAAAATTAGAGGCAATTTTTGTGTCTGTTTTTTTCCCAAAAATAGAGGCAATTTTGTGTCCAAAAATAGAGGCAATTTTTGTGTCCAAAAATAGAGGCCATTTTGGTGTCTGTTCTTTGCCAAAAAATAGAGGCAATTTTTGTGTCTGTTTTTTCCCCAAAAATAGAGGCAATTTTTGTGTCTGTTTTTTGCCCAAAAATAGAGGCAATTTTTGTGTCCAAAAATAGAGGCAATTTTTGTGTCCAAAAATAGAGGCAATTTTTGTGTCTGTTTTTTGCCCAAAAATAAAGGCCATTTTTGTGTCTGTTTTTTGCCCAAAAATGGAGGCAATTTTTGTGTCCAAAAATAGAGGCAATTTTGTGTCTGTTTTTTGCCCAAAAATAGAGGCAATTTTTGTGTCCAAAAATAGAGGCAATTTTTGTGTCTGTTTTTGCCCAAAATTAGAGGCCATTTTTGTGTCTGTTTTTTGCCCAAAAATAGAGGCCATTTTTGTGTCTGTTTTTGCCCAAAAAGAGAGGCCATTTTTGTGTCCAAAAATAGAGGCAATTTTTGTGTCTGTTTTTTGCCCAAAAATAGAGGCAATTTTTGTGTCCAAAAATAGATGCAATTTTTGTGTCTGTTTTTGCCCAAAATTAGAGGCCATTTTTGTGTCTGTTTTTTGCCCAAAAATAGAGGCCATTTTTGTGTCTGTTTTTTGCCCAAAAAGAGAGGCAATTTTTGTGTCCAAAAATAGAGGCAATTTTTGTGTCTGTTTTTTGGCCAAAAATAGAGGCAATTTTTGTGTCCAAAAATAGAGGCAATTTTTGTGTCTGTTTTTTGCCCAAAATTAGAGGCCATTTTTGTGTCTGTTTTTTGCCCAAAAATAGAGGCCATTTTTGTGTCTGTTTTTTGCCCAAAAAGAGAGGCAATTTTTGTGTCCAAAAATAGAGGCAATTTTTCTGTCTGTTTTTTGGCCAAAATTAGAGGCCTTTTTTGTGTCTGTTTTTGCCCAAAAAGAGATGCAATTTTTGTGTCTGTTTTTTTCCCCAAAATAGAGGCAATTTTTGTGTCCAAAAATAGAGGCCATTTTTGTGTCTGTTTTTGCCCAAAATTAGAGGCCATTTTTGTGTCTGTTTTTGCCCAAAAATAGAGGCCATTTTTGTGTCTGTTTTTTGCCCAAAAAGAGAGGCAATTTTTGTGTCCAAAAATAGAGGCAATTTTTGTGTCTGTTTTTTGGCCAAAATTAGAGGCCATTTTTGTGTCTGTTTTTTGCCCAAAAATAGAGGCCATTTTTGTGTCTGTTTTTTGGCCAAAATTAGAGGCCTTTTTTGTGTCTGTTTTTGCCCAAAAAGAGATGCAATTTTTGTGTCTGTTTTTTTCCCCAAAATAGAGGCAATTTTTGTGTCCAAAAATAGAGGCAATTTTTTTGTCTGTTTTTTGCCCAAAAATAAAGGCCATTTTTGTGTCTGTTTTTTGCCCAAAAATAGAGGCAATTTTTGTGTCTGTTTTTTGCCCAAAAAGAGAGGCAATTTTTGTGTCCAAAAATAGAGGCAATTTTTGTGTCTGTTTTTTGCCCAAAAATAGAGGCAATTTTTGTGTCCAAAAATAGAGGCAATTTTTGTGTCTGTTTTTTGCCCAAAATTAGAGGCAATTTTTGTGTCTGTTTTTTTCCCAAAAATAGAGGCAATTTTTGTGTCCAAAAATAGAGGCAATTTTTGTGTCTGTTTTTTGCCCAAAAATAGAGGCAATTTTTGTGTCTGTTTTTTGCCCAAAAATAGAGGCCATTTTTGTGTCTGTTTTTTTCCCCAAAATAGAGGCAATTTTTGTGTCCAAAATTAGAGGCAATTTTTTTGTCTGTTTTTTGCCCAAAAATAAAGGCCATTTTTGTGTCTGTTTTTTGCCCAAAAATAGAGGCAATTTTTGTGTCTGTTTTTTGCCCAAAAATAGAGGCAATTTTTGTGTCCAAAAATAGAGGCAATTTTTGTGTCTGTTTTTGCCCAAAATTAGAGGCCATTTTTGTGTCTGTTTTTTGCCCAAAAATAGAGGCCATTTTTGTGTCTGTTTTTTGCCCAAAAAGAGAGGCAATTTTTGTGTCCAAAAATAGAGGCAATTTTTGTGTCTGTTTTTTGGCCAAAAATAGAGGCAATTTTTGTGTCTGTTTTTTGCCCAAAATTAGAGGCCATTTTTGTGTCTGTTTTTTGCCCAAAAATAGAGGCCATTTTTGTGTCTGTTTTTTGCCCAAAAAGAGAGGCAATTTTTGTGTCCAAAAATAGAGGCAATTTTTGTGTCTGTTTTTTGGCCAAAAATAGAGGCAAGTTTTGTGTCCAAAAATAGAGGCAATTTTTGTGTCTGTTTTTTGCCCAAAATTAGAGGCCATTTTTGTGTCTGTTTTTTGCCCAAAAATAGAGGCAATTTTTGTGTCTGTTTTTTGCCCAAAAAGAGAGGCAATTTTTGTGTCCAAAAATAGAGGCAATTTTTGTGTCTGTTTTTTGGCCAAAATTAGAGGCCTTTTTTGTGTCTGTTTTTGCCCAAAAAGAGATGCAATTTTTGTGTCTGTTTTTTTCCCCAAAATAGAGGCAATTTTTGTGTCCAAAAATAGAGGCAATTTTTGTGTCTGTTTTTTGCCCAAAAATAAAGGCCATTTTTGTGTCTGTTTTTTGCCCAAAAATAGAGGCAATTTTTGTGTCTGTTTTTTGCCCAAAAAGAGAGGCAATTTTTGTGTCCAAAAATAGAGGCAATTTTTCTGTCTGTTTTTTGGCCAAAATTAGAGGCCTTTTTTGTGTCTGTTTTTGCCCAAAAAGAGATGCAATTTTTGTGTCTGTTTTTTTCCCCAAAATAGAGGCAATTTTTGTGTCCAAAAATAGAGGCCATTTTTGTGTCTGTTTTTGCCCAAAATTAGAGGCCATTTTTGTGTCTGTTTTTGCCCAAAAATAGAGGCCATTTTTGTGTCTGTTTTTTGCCCAAAAAGAGAGGCAATTTTTGTGTCCAAAAATAGAGGCAATTTTTGTGTCTGTTTTTTGGCCAAAATTAGAGGCCATTTTTGTGTCTGTTTTTTGCCCAAAAATAGAGGCCATTTTTGTGTCTGTTTTTTGGCCAAAATTAGAGGCCTTTTTTGTGTCTGTTTTTGCCCAAAAAGAGATGCAATTTTTGTGTCTGTTTTTTTCCCCAAAATAGAGGCAATTTTTGTGTCCAAAAATAGAGGCAATTTTTTTGTCTGTTTTTTGCCCAAAAATAAAGGCCATTTTTGTGTCTGTTTTTTGCCCAAAAATAGAGGCAATTTTTGTGTCTGTTTTTTGCCCAAAAAGAGAGGCAATTTTTGTGTCCAAAAATAGAGGCAATTTTTCTGTCTGTTTTTTGGCCAAAATTAGAGGCCTTTTTTGTGTCTGTTTTTGCCCAAAAAGAGATGCAATTTTTGTGTCTGTTTTTTTCCCCAAAATAGAGGCAATTTTTGTGTCCAAAAATAGAGGCAATTTTTGTGTCTGTTTTTTGGCCAAAATTAGAGGCCATTTTTGTGTCTGTTTTTTGCCCAAAAATAGAGGCCATTTTTGTGTCTGTTTTTTGGCCAAAATTAGAGGCCTTTTTTGTGTCTGTTTTTTGCCCAAAAAGAGATGCAATTTTTGTGGTCTGTTTTTTTTCCCCAAAATAGAGGCAATTTTTGTGTCCAAAAATAGAGGCAATTTTTTTGTCTGTTTTTTGCCCAAAAATAAAGGCCATTTTTGTGTCTGTTTTTTGCCCAAAAATAGAGGCAATTTTTGTGTCTGTTTTTTGCCCAAAAAGAGAGGCAATTTTTGTGTCCAAAAATAGAGGCAATTTTTTGTGTCTGTTTTTTGCCCAAAAATAGAGGCAATTTTTGTGTCCAAAAAATAGAGGCAATTTTTGTGTCTGTTTTTTGCCCAAAATTAGAGGCAATTTTTGTGTCTGTTTTTTTCCCAAAAATAGAGGCAATTTTTGTGTCCAAAAATAGAGGCAATTTTTGTGTCTGTTTTTTGCCCAAAAATAGAGGCAATTTTTGTGTCTGTTTTTTGCCCAAAAATAGAGGCCATTTTGTGTCTGTTTTTTTCCCCAAATAGAGGCAATTTTTGTGTCCAAAATTAGAGGCAATTTTTTTGTCTGTTTTTTGCCCAAAAATAAAGGCCATTTTTGTGTCTGTTTTTTGCCCAAAAATAGAGGCAATTTTTGTGTCTGTTTTTTGCCCAAAAATAGAGGCAATTTTTGTGTCCAAAAATAGAGGCAATTTTTGTGTCTGTTTTTGCCCAAAATTAGAGGCCATTTTTGTGTCTGTTTTTTGCCCAAAAATAGAGGCCATTTTTGTGTCTGTTTTTTGCCCAAAAAGAGAGGCAATTTTTGTGTCCAAAAATAGAGGCAATTTTGTGTCTGTTTTTTGGCCAAAAATAGAGGCAATTTTTGTGTCTGTTTTTTTGCCCAAAATTAGAGGCCATTTTTGTGTCTGTTTTTTGCCCAAAAATAGAGGCCATTTTTGTGTCTGTTTTTTGCCCAAAAAGAGAGGCAATTTTTGTGTCCAAAAATAGAGGCAATTTTTGTGTCTGTTTTTTGGCCAAAAATAGAGGCAAGTTTTGTGTCCAAAAATAGAGGCAATTTTTGTGTCTGTTTTTTGCCCAAAATTAGAGGCCATTTTTGTGTCTGTTTTTTGCCCAAAAATAGAGGCAATTTTTGTGTCTGTTTTTTGCCCAAAAAGAGAGGCAATTTTTGTGTCCAAAAATAGAGGCAATTTTTGTGTCTGTTTTTTGGCCAAAATTAGAGGCCTTTTTTGTGTCTGTTTTTGCCCAAAAAGAGATGCAATTTTTGTGTCTGTTTTTTTCCCCAAAATAGAGGCAATTTTTGTGTCCAAAAATAGAGGCAATTTTTGTGTCTGTTTTTTGCCCAAAAATAAAGGCCATTTTTGTGTCTGTTTTTTGCCCAAAAATAGAGGCAATTTTTGTGTCTGTTTTTTGCCCAAAAAGAGAGGCAATTTTTGTGTCCAAAAATAGAGGCAATTTTTCTGTCTGTTTTTTGGCCAAAATTAGAGGCCTTTTTTGTGTCTGTTTTTGCCCAAAAAGAGATGCAATTTTTGTGTCTGTTTTTTTCCCCAAAATAGAGGCAATTTTTGTGTCCAAAAATAGAGGCCATTTTTGTGTCTGTTTTTGCCCAAAATTAGAGGCCATTTTTGTGTCTGTTTTTGCCCAAAAATAGAGGCCATTTTTGTGTCTGTTTTTTGCCCAAAAAGAGAGGCAATTTTTGTGTCCAAAAATAGAGGCAATTTTTGTGTCTGTTTTTTGGCCAAAATTAGAGGCCATTTTTGTGTCTGTTTTTTGCCCAAAAATAGAGGCCATTTTTGTGTCTGTTTTTTGGCCAAAATTAGAGGCCTTTTTTGTGTCTGTTTTTGCCCAAAAAGAGATGCAATTTTTGTGTCTGTTTTTTCCCCCAAAATAGAGGCAATTTTTGTGTCCAAAAATAGAGGCAATTTTTTTGTCTGTTTTTTGCCCAAAAATAAAGGCCATTTTTGTGTCTGTTTTTTGCCCAAAAATAGAGGCAATTTTTGTGTCTGTTTTTGGCCCAAAAAGAGAGGCAATTTTTGTGTCCAAAAATAGAGGCAATTTTTGTGTCTGTTTTTTGCCCAAAAATAGAGGCAATTTTTGTGTCCAAAAATAGAGGCAATTTTTGTGTCTGTTTTTTGCCCAAAATTAGAGGCAATTTTTGTGTCTGTTTTTTTCCCAAAAATAGAGGCAATTTTTGTGTCCAAAAATAGAGGCAATTTTTGTGTCTGTTTTTTGCCCAAAAATAGAGGCAATTTTTGTGTCTGTTTTTTGCCCAAAAATAGAGGCCATTTTTGTGTCTGTTTTTTTCCCCAAAATAGAGGCAATTTTTGTGTCCAAAATTAGAGGCAATTTTTTTGTCTGTTTTTTGCCCAAAAATAAAGGCCATTTTTGTGTCTGTTTTTTGCCCAAAAATAGAGGCAATTTTTGTGTCTGTTTTTTGCCCAAAAATAGAGGCAATTTTTGTGTCCAAAAATAGAGGCAATTTTTGTGTCTGTTTTTGCCCAAAATTAGAGGCCATTTTTGTGTCTGTTTTTTGGCCAAAATTAGAGGCCTTTTTTGTGTCTGTTTTTGCCCAAAAAGAGATGCAATTTTTGTGTCTGTTTTTTTCCCCAAAATAGAGGCAATTTTTGTGTCCAAAAATAGAGGCAATTTTTTTGTCTGTTTTTGCCCAAAAATAAAGGCCATTTTTGTGTCTGTTTTTTGCCCAAAAATAGAGGCAATTTTTGTGTCTGTTTTTTGCCCAAAAAGAGAGGCAATTTTTGTGTCCAAAAATAGAGGCAATTTTTGTGTCTGTTTTTTGCCCAAAAATAGAGGCAATTTTTGTGTCCAAAAATAGAGGCAATTTTTGTGTCTGTTTTTTGCCCAAAATTAGAGGCAATTTTTGTGTCTGTTTTTTCCCCAAAAATAGAGGCAATTTTTGTGTCCAAAAATAGAGGCAATTTTTGTGTCTGTTTTTTGCCCAAAAATAGAGGCCATTTTTGTGTCTGTTTTTTTCCCCAAAATAGAGGCAATTTTTGTGTCCAAAATTAGAGGCAATTTTTTTGTCTGTTTTTTGCCCAAAAATAAAGGCCATTTTTGTGTCTGTTTTTTGCCCAAAAATAGAGGCAATTTTTGTGTCTGTTTTTTGCCCAAAATTAGAGGCCATTTTTGTGTCTGTTTTTTGCCCAAAAATAGAGGCCATTTTTGTGTCTGTTTTTTGCCCAAAAAGAGAGGCAATTTTTGTGTCCAAAAATAGAGGCAATTTTTGTGTCTGTTTTTTGGCCAAAAATAGAGGCAAGTTTTGTGTCCAAAAATAGAGGCAATTTTTGTGTCTGTTTTTTGCCCAAAATTAGAGGCCATTTTTGTGTCTGTTTTTTGCCCAAAAATAGAGGCAATTTTTGTGTCTGTTTTTTGCCCAAAAAGAGAGGCAATTTTTGTGTCCAAAAATAGAGGCAATTTTTGTGTCTGTTTTTTGGCCAAAATTAGAGGCCTTTTTTGTGTCTGTTTTTGCCCAAAAAGAGATGCAATTTTTGTGTCTGTTTTTTTCCCCAAAATAGAGGCAATTTTTGTGTCCAAAAATAGAGGCAATTTTTGTGTCTGTTTTTTGCCCAAAAATAAAGGCCATTTTTGTGTCTGTTTTTTGCCCAAAAATAGAGGCAATTTTTGTGTCTGTTTTTTGCCCAAAAAGAGAGGAAATTTTTGTGTCCAAAAATAGAGGCAATTTTTCTGTCTGTTTTTTGGCCAAAATTAGAGGCCTTTTTTGTGTCTGTTTTTGCCCAAAAAGAGATGCAATTTTTGTGTCTGTTTTTTTCCCCAAAATAGAGGCAATTTTTGTGTCCAAAAATAGAGGCAATTTTTGTGTCTGTTTTTGCCCAAAATTAGAGGCCATTTTTGTGTCTGTTTTTGCCCAAAAATAGAGGCCATTTTTGTGTCTGTTTTTTGCCCAAAAAGAGAGGCAATTTTTGTGTCCAAAAATAGAGGCAATTTTTGTGTCTGTTTTTTGGCCAAAATTAGAGGCCTTTTTTGTGTCTGTTTTTTGCCCAAAAAGTGATGCAATTTTTGTGTCTGTTTTTTTCCCCAAAATAGAGGCAATTTTTGTGTCCAAAAATAGAGGCAATTTTTGTGTCTGTTTTTTGCCCAAAAATAAAGGCCATTTTTGTGTCTGTTTTTTGCCCAAAAATAGAGGCAATTTTTGTGTCTGTTTTTTGCCCAAAAAGAGAGGCAATTTTTGTGTCCAAAAATAGAGGCAATTTTTCTGTCTGTTTTTTGGCCAAAATTAGAGGCCTTTTTTGTGTCTGTTTTTGCCCAAAAAGAGATGCAATTTTTGTGTCTGTTTTTTTCCCCAAAATAGAGGCAATTTTTGTGTCTGTTTTTGCCCAAAATTAGAGGCCATTTTTGTGTCTGTTTTTGCCCAAAAATAGAGGCCATTTTTGTGTCTGTTTTTTGCCCAAAAAGAGAGGCAATTTTTGTGTCCAAAAATAGAGGCAATTTTTGTGTCTGTTTTTTGGTCAAAATTAGAGGCCTTTTTTGTGTCTGTTTTTTGCCCAAAAAGTGATGCAATTTTTGTGTCTGTTTTTTTCCCCAAAATAGAGGCAATTTTTGTGTCCAAAAATAGAGGCAATTTTTGTGTCTGTTTTTTGCCCAAAAATAAAAGCCATTTTTGTGTCTGTTTTTTGCCCAAAAATAGAGGCAATTTTTGTGTCCAAAAATAGAGGCAATTTTTGTGTCTGTTTTTTGCCCAAAATTAGAGGCCATTTTTGTGTCTGTTTTTTGCCCAAAAATAGAGGCCATTTTTGTGTCTGTTTTTTGCCCAAAAAGAGAGGCAATTTTTGTGTCCAAAAATAGAGGCAATTTTTGTGTCTGTTTTTTGGCCAAAATTAGAGGCCTTTTTTGTGTCTGTTTTTTGCCCAAAAAAAGATGCAATTTTTGTGTCTGTTTTTTGCCAAAAATTGAGGCAATTTTTGTGTCCAAAAATAGAGGCAATTTTTTTGTCTGTTTTTTGCCCAAAAATAGAGGCCATTTTTGTGTCTGTTTTTTGCCCAAAAAGAGAGGCAATTTTTGTGTCCAAAAATAGAGACAATTTTTGTGTCTGTTTTTTGGCCAAAATTAGAGGCCTTTTTTGTGTCTGTTTTTTGCCCAAAAAGAGATGCAATTTTTGTGTCTGTTTTTTGCCCAAAAAAGAGGCAATTTTTGTGTCCAAAAATAGAGGAAATTTTTTTGTCTGTTTTTTGCCCAAAAATAGAGGCCATTTTTGTGTCTGTTTTTTGCCCAAAAAGAGAGGCAATTTTTGTGTCTGTTTTTTGCCCAAAAATAGAGGCAATTTTTGTGTCCAAAAATAGAGGCAATTTTTGTGTCTGTTTTTTGCCCAAAAATAAAGGCCATTTTTGTGTCTGTTTTTTGCCCAAAAATAGAGGCAATTTTTGTGTCTGTTTTTTGCCCAAAAAGAGAGGCAATTTTTGTGTCCAAAAATAGAGGCAATTTTTGTGTCTGTTTTTTGGCCAAAATTAGAGGCCTTTTTTGTGTCTGTTTTTGCCCAAAAAGAGATGCAATTTTTGTGTCTGTTTTTTTCCCCAAAATAGAGGCAATTTTTGTGTCCAAAAATAGAGGCAATTTTTGTGTCTGTTTTTTGCCCAAAAATAAAGGCCATTTTTGTGTCTGTTTTTTGCCCAAAAATAGAGGCAATTTTTGTGTCTGTTTTTTGCCCAAAAATAGAGGCAATTTTTGTGTCCAAAAATAGAGGCAATTTTTGTGTCTGTTTTTGCCCAAAATTAGAGGCCATTTTTGTGTCTGTTTTTGCCCAAAAATAGAGGCCATTTTTGTGTCTGTTTTTTGCCCAAAAAGAGAGGCAATTTTTGTGTCCAAAAATAGAGGCAATTTTTGTGTCTGTTTTTTGGCCAAAATTAGAGGCCTTTTTTGTGTCTGTTTTTTGCCCAAAAAGAGATGCAATTTTTGTGTCTGTTTTTTTCCCCAAAATAGAGGCAATTTTTGTGTCCAAAAATAGAGGCAATTTTTGTGTCTGTTTTTTGCCCAAAAATAAAAGCCATTTTTGTGTCTGTTTTTTGCCCAAAAATAGAGGCAATTTTTGTGTCCAAAAATAGAGGCAATTTTTGTGTCTGTTTTTTGCCCAAAATTAGAGGCAATTTTTGTGTCTGTTTTTTTCCCAAAAATAGAGGCAATTTTTGTGTCCAAAAATAGAGGCAATTTTTGTGTCCAAAAATAGAGGCCATTTTTGTAACTGTTTTTTGCCCAAAAATAGAGGCCATTTTTGTGTCTGTTTTTTGCCCAAAAAGAGAGGCAATTTTTGTGTCCAAAAATAGAGGCAATTTTTGTGTCTGTTTTTTGGCCAAAATTAGAGGCCTTTTTTGTGTCTGTTTTTTGCCCAAAAAGAGATGCAATTTTTGTGTCTGTTTTTTTCCCCAAAATAGAGGCAATTTTTGTGTCCAAAAATAGAGGCAATTTTTGTGTCTGTTTTTTGCCCAAAAATAAAAGCAATTTTTGTGTCTGTTTTTTGCCCAAAAATAGAGGCAATTTTTGTGTCCAAAAATAGAGGCAATTTTTGTGTCTGTTTTTTGCCCAAAATTAGAGGCCATTTTTGTGTCTGTTTTTTGCCCAAAAATAGAGGCCATTTTTGTGTCTGTTTTTTGCCCAAAAAGAGAGGCAATTTTCGTGTCCAAAAATAGAGGCAATTTTTGTGTCTGTTTTTTGGCCAAAATTAGAGGCCTTTTTTGTGTCTGGTTTTTGCCCAAAAAGAGATGCAATTTTTGTGTCTGTTTTTTGCCCAAAAATAGAGGCAATTTTTGTGTCCAAAAATAGAGGCAATTTTTTTGTCTGTTTTTTGGCCAAAATTAGAGGCCTTTTTTGTGTCTGTTTTTGCCCAAAAAGAGATGCAATTTTTGTGTCTGTTTTTTTCCCCAAAATAGAGGCAATTTTTGTGTCCAAAAATAGAGGCAATTTTTGTGTCTGTTTTTTGCCCAAAAATAAAGGCCATTTTTGTGTCTGTTTTTTGCCCAAAAATAGAGGCAATTTTTTTGTCTGTTTTTTGCCCAAAAATAGAGGCCATTTTTGTGTCTGTTTTTTGCCCAAAAAGAGAGGCAATTTTTGTGTCCAAAAATAGAGGCAATTTTTGTGTCTGTTTTTTGCCCAAAAATAGAGGCCATTTTTGTGTCTGTTTTTTTTCCCCAAAATAGAGGCAATTTTTGTGTCCAAAAATAGAGGCAATTTTTGTGTCTGTTTTTTGCCCAAAAATAAAGGCCATTTTTGTGTCTGTTTTTTGCCCAAAAATAGAGGCAATTTTTGTGTCTGTTTTTTGCCCAAAAATAGAGGCAATTTTTGTGTCCAAAAATAGAGGCAATTTTTGTGTCTGTTTTTGCCCAAAATTAGAGGCCATTTTTGTGTCTGTTTTTTGCCCAAAAATAGAGGCCATTTTTGTGTCTGTTTTTTGCCCAAAAAGAGAGGCAATTTTTGTGTCCAAAAATAGAGGCAATTTTTGTGTCTGTTTTTTGGCAAAAATTAGAGGCCTTTTTTGTGTCTGTTTTTTGCCCAAAAAGAGATGCAATTTTTGTGTCTGTTTTTTTCCCCAAAATAGAGGCAATTTTTGTGTCCAAAAATAGAGGCAATTTTTGTGTCCAAAAATAGAGGCAATTTTTGTGTCCAAAAATAGAGGCAATTTTTGTGTCTGTTTTTTGCCCAAAAATAAAAGCCATTTTTGTGTCTGTTTTTTGCCCAAAAATAGAGGCAATTTTTGTGTCTGTTTTTTGCCCAAAAATAAAGGCCATTTTTGTGTCTGTTTTTTGCCCAAAAATAGAGGCAATTTTTGTGTCTGTTTTTTGCCCAAAAAGAGAGGAAATTTTTGTGTCCAAAAATAGAGGCAATTTTTCTGTCTGTTTTTTGGCCAAAATTAGAGGCCTTTTTTGTGTCTGTTTTTGCCCAAAAAGAGATGCAATTTTTGTGTCTGTTTTTTTCCCCAAAATAGAGGCAATTTTTGTGTCCAAAAATAGAGGCAATTTTTGTGTCTGTTTTTGCCCAAAATTAGAGGCCATTTTTGTGTCTGTTTTTGCCCAAAAATAGAGGCCATTTTTGTGTCTGTTTTTTGCCCAAAAAGAGAGGCAATTTTTGTGTCCAAAAATAGAGGCAATTTTTGTGTCTGTTTTTTGGCCAAAATTAGAGGCCTTTTTTGTGTCTGTTTTTTGCCCAAAAAGTGATGCAATTTTTGTGTCTGTTTTTTTCCCCAAAATAGAGGCAATTTTTGTGTCCAAAAATAGAGGCAATTTTTGTGTCTGTTTTTTGCCCAAAAATAAAAGCCATTTTTGTGTCTGTTTTTTGCCCAAAAATAGAGGCAATTTTTGTGTCCAAAAATAGAGGCAATTTTTGTGTCTGTTTTTTGCCCAAAATTAGAGGCAATTTTTGTGTCTGTTTTTTTCCCAAAAATAGAGGCAATTTTTGTGTCCAAAAATAGAGGCAATTTTTGTGTCCAAAAATAGAGGCCATTTTTGTAACTGTTTTTTGCCCAAAAATAGAGGCCATTTTTGTGTCTGTTTTTTGCCCAAAAAGAGAGGCAATTTTTGTGTCCAAAAATAGAGGCAATTTTTGTGTCTGTTTTTTGGCCAAAATTAGAGGCCTTTTTTGTGTCTGTTTTTTGCCCAAAAAGAGATGCAATTTTTGTGTCTGTTTTTTTCCCCAAAATAGAGGCAATTTTTGTGTCCAAAAATAGAGGCAATTTTTGTGTCTGTTTTTTGCCCAAAAATAAAAGCAATTTTTGTGTCTGTTTTTTGCCCAAAAATAGAGGCAATTTTTGTGTCCAAAAATAGAGGCAATTTTTGTGTCTGTTTTTTGCCCAAAATTAGAGGCCATTTTTGTGTCTGTTTTTTGCCCAAAAATAGAGGCCATTTTTGTGTCTGTTTTTTGCCCAAAAAGAGAGGCAATTTTCGTGTCCAAAAATAGAGGCAATTTTTGTGTCTGTTTTTTGGCCAAAATTAGAGGCCTTTTTTGTGTCTGGTTTTTGCCCAAAAAGAGATGCAATTTTTGTGTCTGTTTTTTGCCCAAAAATAGAGGCAATTTTTGTGTCCAAAAATAGAGGCAATTTTTTTGTCTGTTTTTTGGCCAAAATTAGAGGCCTTTTTTGTGTCTGTTTTTGCCCAAAAAGAGATGCAATTTTTGTGTCTGTTTTTTTCCCCAAAATAGAGGCAATTTTTGTGTCCAAAAATAGAGGCAATTTTTGTGTCTGTTTTTTGCCCAAAAATAAAGGCCATTTTTGTGTCTGTTTTTTGCCCAAAAATAGAGGCAATTTTTTTGTCTGTTTTTTGCCCAAAAATAGAGGCCATTTTTGTGTCTGTTTTTTGCCCAAAAAGAGAGGCAATTTTTGTGTCCAAAAATAGAGGCAATTTTTGTGTCTGTTTTTTGCCCAAAAATAGAGGCCATTTTTGTGTCTGTTTTTTTCCCCAAAATAGAGGCAATTTTTGTGTCCAAAAATAGAGGCAATTTTTGTGTCTGTTTTTTGCCCAAAAATAAAGGCCATTTTTGTGTCTGTTTTTTGCCCAAAAATAGAGGCAATTTTTGTGTCTGTTTTTTGCCCAAAAATAGAGGCAATTTTTGTGTCCAAAAATAGAGGCAATTTTTGTGTCTGTTTTTGCCCAAAATTAGAGGCCATTTTTGTGTCTGTTTTTTGCCCAAAAATAGAGGCCATTTTTGTGTCTGTTTTTTGCCCAAAAAGAGAGGCAATTTTTGTGTCCAAAAATAGAGGCAATTTTTGTGTCTGTTTTTTGGCAAAAATTAGAGGCCTTTTTTGTGTCTGTTTTTTGCCCAAAAAGAGATGCAATTTTTGTGTCTGTTTTTTTCCCCAAAATAGAGGCAATTTTTGTGTCCAAAAATAGAGGCAATTTTTGTGTCTGTTTTTTGCCCAAAAATAAAAGCCATTTTTGTGTCTGTTTTTTGCCCAAAAATAGAGGCAATTTTTGTGTCTGTTTTTTGCCCAAAAATAAAGGCCATTTTTGTGTCTGTTTTTTGCCCAAAAATAGAGGCAATTTTTGTGTCTGTTTTTTGCCCAAAAAGAGAGGAAATTTTTGTGTCCAAAAATAGAGGCAATTTTTCTGTCTGTTTTTTGGCCAAAATTAGAGGCCTTTTTTGTGTCTGTTTTTGCCCAAAAAGAGATGCAATTTTTGTGTCTGTTTTTTTCCCCAAAATAGAGGCAATTTTTGTGTCCAAAAATAGAGGCAATTTTTGTGTCTGTTTTTGCCCAAAATTAGAGGCCATTTTTGTGTCTGTTTTTGCCCAAAATTAGAGGCCTTTTTTGTGTCTGTTTTTGCCCAAAAAGAGATGCAATTTTTGTGTCTGTTTTTTTCCCCAAAATAGAGGCAATTTTTGTGTCCAAAAATAGAGGCAATTTTTGTGTCTGTTTTTTGCCCAAAAATAAAGGCCATTTTTGTGTCTGTTTTTTGCCCAAAAATAGAGGCAATTTTTGTGTCTGTTTTTTGCCCAAAAAGAGAGGCAATTTTTGTGTCCAAAAATAGAGGCAATTTTTCTGTCTGTTTTTTGGCCAAAATTAGAGGCCTTTTTTGTGTCTGTTTTTGCCCAAAAAGAGATGCAATTTTTGTGTCTGTTTTTTTCCCCAAAATAGAGGCAATTTTTGTGTCTGTTTTTGCCCAAAATTAGAGGCCATTTTTGTGTCTGTTTTTGCCCAAAAATAGAGGCCATTTTTGTGTCTGTTTTTTGCCCAAAAAGAGAGGCAATTTTTGTGTCCAAAAATAGAGGCAATTTTTGTGTCTGTTTTTTGGTCAAAATTAGAGGCCTTTTTTGTGTCTGTTTTTTGCCCAAAAAGTGATGCAATTTTTGTGTCTGTTTTTTTCCCCAAAATAGAGGCAATTTTTGTGTCCAAAAATAGAGGCAATTTTTGTGTCTGTTTTTTGCCCAAAAATAAAAGCCATTTTTGTGTCTGTTTTTTGCCCAAAAATAGAGGCAATTTTTGTGTCCAAAAATAGAGGCAATTTTTGTGTCTGTTTTTTGCCCAAAATTAGAGGCAATTTTTGTGTCTGTTTTTTTCCCAAAAATAGAGGCAATTTTTGTGTCCAAAAATAGAGGCAATTTTTGTGTCCAAAAATAGAGGCCATTTTTGTAACTGTTTTTTGCCCAAAAATAGAGGCCATTTTTGTGTCTGTTTTTTGCCCAAAAAGAGAGGCAATTTTTGTGTCCAAAAATAGAGGCAATTTTTGTGTCTGTTTTTTGGCCAAAATTAGAGGCCTTTTTTGTGTCTGTTTTTTGCCCAAAAAGAGATGCAATTTTTGTGTCTGTTTTTTTCCCCAAAATAGAGGCAATTTTTGTGTCCAAAAATAGAGGCAATTTTTGTGTCTGTTTTTTGCCCAAAAATAAAAGCAATTTTTGTGTCTGTTTTTTGCCCAAAAATAGAGGCAATTTTTGTGTCCAAAAATAGAGGCAATTTTTGTGTCTGTTTTTTGCCCAAAATTAGAGGCCATTTTTGTGTCTGTTTTTTGCCCAAAAATAGAGGCCATTTTTGTGTCTGTTTTTTGCCCAAAAAGAGAGGCAATTTTCGTGTCCAAAAATAGAGGCAATTTTTGTGTCTGTTTTTTGGCCAAAATTAGAGGCCTTTTTTGTGTCTGGTTTTTGCCCAAAAAGAGATGCAATTTTTGTGTCTGTTTTTTGCCCAAAAATAGAGGCAATTTTTGTGTCCAAAAATAGAGGCAATTTTTTTGTCTGTTTTTTGGCCAAAATTAGAGGCCTTTTTTGTGTCTGTTTTTGCCCAAAAAGAGATGCAATTTTTGTGTCTGTTTTTTTCCCCAAAATAGAGGCAATTTTTGTGTCCAAAAATAGAGGCAATTTTTGTGTCTGTTTTTTGCCCAAAAATAAAGGCCATTTTTGTGTCTGTTTTTTGCCCAAAAATAGAGGCAATTTTTTTGTCTGTTTTTTGCCCAAAAATAGAGGCCATTTTTGTGTCTGTTTTTTGCCCAAAAAGAGAGGCAATTTTTGTGTCCAAAAATAGAGGCAATTTTTGTGTCTGTTTTTTGCCCAAAAATAGAGGCCATTTTTGTGTCTGTTTTTTTCCCCAAAATAGAGGCAATTTTTGTGTCCAAAAATAGAGGCAATTTTTGTGTCTGTTTTTTGCCCAAAAATAAAGGCCATTTTTGTGTCTGTTTTTTGCCCAAAAATAGAGGCAATTTTTGTGTCTGTTTTTTGCCCAAAAATAGAGGCAATTTTTGTGTCCAAAAATAGAGGCAATTTTTGTGTCTGTTTTTGCCCAAAATTAGAGGCCATTTTTGTGTCTGTTTTTTGCCCAAAAATAGAGGCCATTTTTGTGTCTGTTTTTTGCCCAAAAAGAGAGGCAATTTTTGTGTCCAAAAATAGAGGCAATTTTTGTGTCTGTTTTTTGGCAAAAATTAGAGGCCTTTTTTGTGTCTGTTTTTTGCCCAAAAAGAGATGCAATTTTTGTGTCTGTTTTTTTCCCCAAAATAGAGGCAATTTTTGTGTCCAAAAATAGAGGCAATTTTTGTGTCTGTTTTTTGCCCAAAAATAAAAGCCATTTTTGTGTCTGTTTTTTGCCCAAAAATAGAGGCAATTTTTGTGTCTGTTTTTTGCCCAAAAATAAAGGCCATTTTTGTGTCTGTTTTTTGCCCAAAAATAGAGGCAATTTTTGTGTCTGTTTTTTGCCCAAAAAGAGAGGAAATTTTTGTGTCCAAAAATAGAGGCAATTTTTCTGTCTGTTTTTTGGCCAAAATTAGAGGCCTTTTTTGTGTCTGTTTTTGCCCAAAAAGAGATGCAATTTTTGTGTCTGTTTTTTTCCCCAAAATAGAGGCAATTTTTGTGTCCAAAAATAGAGGCAATTTTTGTGTCTGTTTTTGCCCAAAATTAGAGGCCATTTTTGTGTCTGTTTTTGCCCAAAAATAGAGGCCATTTTTGTGTCTGTTTTTTGCCCAAAAAGAGAGGCAATTTTTGTGTCCAAAAATAGAGGCAATTTTTGTGTCTGTTTTTTGGCCAAAATTAGAGGCCTTTTTTGTGTCTGTTTTTTGCCCAAAAAGTGATGCAATTTTTGTGTCTGTTTTTTTCCCCAAAATAGAGGCAATTTTTGTGTCCAAAAATAGAGGCAATTTTTGTGTCTGTTTTTTGCCCAAAAATAAAAGCCATTTTTGTGTCTGTTTTTTGCCCAAAAATAGAGGCCATTTTTGTGTCTGTTTTTTGGCCAAAATTAGAGGCCTTTTTTGTGTCTGTTTTTGCCCAAAAAGAGATGCAATTTTTATGTCTGTTTTTTTCCCCAAAATAGAGGCAATTTTTGTGTCTGTTTTTGCCCAAAATTAGAGGCCATTTTTGTGTCTGTTTTTGCCCAAAAATAGAGGCCATTTTTGTGTCTGTTTTTTGCCCAAAAATAGAGGCCATTTTTGTGTCTGTTTTTTGCCCAAAAAGAGAGGCAATTTTTGTGTCTGTTTTTTGCCCAAAAATAGAGGCAATTTTTGTGTCCAAAAATAGAGGCAATTTTTTTGTCTGTTTTTTGGCCAAAATTAGAGGCCTTTTTTGTGTCTGTTTTTGCCCAAAAAGAGATGCAATTTTTGTGTCTGTTTTTTTCCCCAAAATAGAGGCAATTTTTGTGTCCAAAAATAGAGGCAATTTTTGTGTCTGTTTTTTGCCCAAAAATAAAGGCCATTTTTGTGTCTGTTTTTTGCCCAAAAATAGAGGCAATTTTTTTGTCTGTTTTTTGCCCAAAAATAGAGGCCATTTTTGTGTCTGTTTTTTGCCCAAAAAGAGAGGCAATTTTTGTGTCCAAAAATAGAGGCAATTTTTGTGTCTGTTTTTTGCCCAAAAATAGAGGCCATTTTTGTGTCTGTTTTTTTCCCCAAAATAGAGGCAATTTTTGTGTCCAAAAATAGAGGCAATTTTTGTGTCTGTTTTTTGCCCAAAAATAAAGGCCATTTTTGTGTCTGTTTTTTGCCCAAAAATAGAGGCAATTTTTGTGTCTGTTTTTTGCCCAAAAATAGAGGCAATTTTTGTGTCCAAAAATAGAGGCAATTTTTGTGTCTGTTTTTGCCCAAAATTAGAGGCCATTTTTGTGTCTGTTTTTTGCCCAAAAATAGAGGCCATTTTTGTGTCTGTTTTTTGCCCAAAAAGAGAGGCAATTTTTGTGTCCAAAAATAGAGGCAATTTTTGTGTCTGTTTTTTGGCAAAAATTAGAGGCCTTTTTTGTGTCTGTTTTTTGCCCAAAAAGAGATGCAATTTTTGTGTCTGTTTTTTTCCCCAAAATAGAGGCAATTTTTGTGTCTGTTTTTTGCCCAAAAATAAAAGCCATTTTTGTGTCTGTTTTTTGCCCAAAAATAGAGGCAATTTTTGTGTCTGTTTTTTGCCCAAAAATAAAGGCCATTTTTGTGTCTGTTTTTTGCCCAAAAATAGAGGCAATTTTTGTGTCTGTTTTTTGCCCAAAAAGAGAGGAAATTTTTGTGTCCAAAAATAGAGGCAATTTTTCTGTCTGTTTTTTGGCCAAAATTAGAGGCCTTTTTTGTGTCTGTTTTTGCCCAAAAAGAGATGCAATTTTTGTGTCTGTTTTTTTCCCCAAAATAGAGGCAATTTTTGTGTCTAAAAATAGAGGCAATTTTTGTGTCTGTTTTTGCCCAAAATTAGAGGCCATTTTTGTGTCTGTTTTTGCCCAAAAATAGAGGCCATTTTTGTGTCTGTTTTTTGCCCAAAAAGAGAGGCAATTTTTGTGTCCAAAAATAGAGGCAATTTTTGTGTCTGTTTTTTGGCCAAAATTAGAGGCCTTTTTTGTGTCTGTTTTTTGCCCAAAAAGTGATGCAATTTTTGTGTCTGTTTTTTTCCCCAAAATAGAGGCAATTTTTGTGTCCAAAAATAGAGGCAATTTTTGTGTCTGTTTTTTGCCCAAAAATAAAAGCCATTTTTGTGTCTGTTTTTTGCCCAAAAATAGAGGCCATTTTTGTGTCTGTTTTTTGGCCAAAATTAGAGGCCTTTTTTGTGTCTGTTTTTGCCCAAAAAGAGATGCAATTTTTGTGTCTGTTTTTTTCCCCAAAATAGAGGCAATTTTTGTGTCTGTTTTTGCCCAAAATTAGAGGCCATTTTTGTGTCTGTTTTTGCCCAAAAATAGAGGCCATTTTTGTGTCTGTTTTTTGCCCAAAAAGAGAGGCAATTTTTGTGTCCAAAAATAGAGGCAATTTTTGTGTCTGTTTTTTGGTCAAAATTAGAGGCCTTTTTTGTGTCTGTTTTTTGCCCAAAAAGTGATGCAATTTTTGTGTCTGTTTTTTTCCCCAAAATAGAGGCAATTTTTGTGTCCAAAAATAGAGGCAATTTTTGTGTCTGTTTTTTGCCCAAAAATAAAAGCCATTTTTGTGTCTGTTTTTTGCCCAAAAATAGAGGCAATTTTTGTGTCCAAAAATAGAGGCAATTTTTGTGTCTGTTTTTTGCCCAAAATTAGAGGCCATTTTTGTGTCTGTTTTTTGCCCAAAAATAGAGGCCATTTTTGTGTCTGTTTTTTGCCCAAAAAGAGAGGCAATTTTTGTGTCCAAAAATAGAGGCAATTTTTGTGTCTGTTTTTTGGCCAAAATTAGAGGCCTTTTTGTGTCTGTTTTTTGCCCAAAAAGAGATGCAATTTTTGTGTCTGTTTTTTGCCAAAAATTGAGGCAATTTTTGTGTCCAAAAATAGAGGCAATTTTTTGTCTGTTTTTTGCCCAAAAATAGAGGCCATTTTTGTGTCTGTTTTTTGCCCAAAAAGAGAGGCAATTTTTGTGTCCAAAAATAGAGACAATTTTTGTGTCTGTTTTTTGGCCAAAATTAGAGGCCTTTTTTGTGTCTGTTTTTTGCCCAAAAAGTGATGCAATTTTTGTGTCTGTTTTTTTCCCCAAAATAGAGGCAATTTTTGTGTCCAAAAATAGAGGCAATTTTTGTGTCTGTTTTTTGCCCAAAAATAAAAGCCATTTTTGTGTCTGTTTTTTGCCCAAAAATAGAGGCCATTTTTGTGTCTGTTTTTTGGCCAAAATTAGAGGCCTTTTTTGTGTCTGTTTTTGCCCAAAAAGAGATGCAATTTTTGTGTCTGTTTTTTTCCCCAAAATAGAGGCAATTTTTGTGTCCAAAAATAGAGGCAATTTTTGTGTCTGTTTTTTGCCCAAAAATAAAGGCCATTTTTGTGTCTGTTTTTTGCCCAAAAATAGAGGCAATTTTTGTGTCTGTTTTTTGCCCAAAAAGAGAGGCAATTTTTGTGTCCAAAAATAGAGGCAATTTTTCTGTCTGTTTTTTGGCCAAAATTAGAGGCCTTTTTTGTGTCTGTTTTTGCCCAAAAAGAGATGCAATTTTTGTGTCTGTTTTTTTCCCCAAAATAGAGGCAATTTTTGTGTCTGTTTTTGCCCAAAATTAGAGGCCATTTTTGTGTCTGTTTTTGCCCAAAAATAGAGGCCATTTTTGTGTCTGTTTTTTGCCCAAAAAGAGAGGCAATTTTTGTGTCCAAAAATAGAGGCAATTTTTGTGTCTGTTTTTTGGTCAAAATTAGAGGCCTTTTTTGTGTCTGTTTTTTGCCCAAAAAGTGATGCAATTTTTGTGTCTGTTTTTTTCCCCAAAATAGAGGCAATTTTTGTGTCCAAAAATAGAGGCAATTTTTGTGTCTGTTTTTTGCCCAAAAATAAAAGCCATTTTTGTGTCTGTTTTTTGCCCAAAAATAGAGGCAATTTTTGTGTCCAAAAATAGAGGCAATTTTTGTGTCTGTTTTTTGCCCAAAATTAGAGGCCATTTTTGTGTCTGTTTTTTGCCCAAAAATAGAGGCCATTTTTGTGTCTGTTTTTTGCCCAAAAAGAGAGGCAATTTTTGTGTCCAAAAATAAAGACAATTTTTGTGTCTGTTTTTTGGCCAAAATTAGAGGCCTTTTTTGTGTCTGTTTTTTGCCCAAAAAGAGATGCAATTTTTGTGTCTGTTTTTTGCCAAAAATTGAGGCAATTTTTGTGTCCAAAAATAGAGGCAATTTTTTTGTCTGTTTTTTGCCCAAAAATAGAGGCCATTTTTGTGTCTGTTTTTTGCCCAAAAAGAGAGGCAATTTTTGTGTCCAAAAATAGAGACAATTTTTGTGTCTGTTTTTTGGCCAAAATTAGAGGCCTTTTTTGTGTCTGTTTTTTGCCCAAAAAGAGATGCAATTTTTGTGTCTGTTTTTTGCCCAAAAAAGAGGCAATTTTTGTGTCCAAAAATAGAGGAAATTTTTTTGTCTGTTTTTTGCCCAAAAATAGAGTCCATTTTTGTGTCTGTTTTTTGCCCAAAAAGAGAGGCAATTTTTGTGTCTGTTTTTTGCCCAAAAATAGAGGCAATTTTTGTGTCCAAAAATAGAGGCCATTTTTGTGTCTGTTCTTTGCCAAAAAATAGAGGCAATTTTTGTGTCTGTTTTTCCCCCAAAAATAGAGGCAATTTTTGTGTCTGTTTTTTGGCCAAAATTAGAGGCCTTTTTTGTGTCTGTTTTTGCCCAAAAAGAGATGCAATTTTTGTGTCTGTTTTTTGCCCAAAAATAGAGGCAATTTTTGTGTCCAAAAATAGAGGCAATTTTTGTGTCTGTTTTTTGCCCAAAAATAAAGGCCATTTTTGTGTCTGTTTTTTGCCCAAAAATAGAGGCAATTTTTGTGTCTGTTTTTTGCCCAAAAAGAGAGGCAATTTTTGTGTCCAAAAATAGAGGCAATTTTTGTGTCTGTTTTTTGGCCAAAATTAGAGGCCTTTTTTGTGTCTGTTTTTGCCCAAAAAGAGATGCAATTTTTGTGTCTGTTTTTTTCCCCAAAATAGAGGCAATTTTTGTGTCCAAAAATAGAGGCAATTTTTGTGTCTGTTTTTTGCCCAAAAATAAAGGCCATTTTTGTGTCTGTTTTTTGCCCAAAAATAGAGGCAATTTTTGTGTCTGTTTTTTGCCCAAAAATAGAGGCAATTTTTGTGTCCAAAAATAGAGGCAATTTTTGTGTCTGTTTTTGCCCAAAATTAGAGGCCATTTTTGTGTCTGTTTTTGCCCAAAAATAGAGGCCATTTTTGTGTCTGTTTTTTGCCCAAAAAGAGAGGCAATTTTTGTGTCCAAAAATAGAGGCAATTTTTGTGTCTGTTTTTTGGCCAAAATTAGAGGCCTTTTTTGTGTCTGTTTTTTGCCCAAAAAGAGATGCAATTTTTGTGTCTGTTTTTTTCCCCAAAATAGAGGCAATTTTTGTGTCCAAAAATAGAGGCAATTTTTGTGTCTGTTTTTTGCCCAAAAATAAAAGCAATTTTTGTGTCTGTTTTTTGCCCAAAAATAGAGGCAATTTTTGTGTCCAAAAATAGAGGCAATTTTTGTGTCTGTTTTTTGCCCAAAATTAGAGGCCATTTTTGTGTCTGTTTTTTGCCCAAAAATAGAGGCCATTTTTGTGTCTGTTTTTTGCCCAAAAAGAGAGGCAATTTTTGTGTCCAAAAATAGAGGCAATTTTTGTGTCTGTTTTTTGGCCAAAATTAGAGGCCTTTTTTGTGTCTGGTTTTTGCCCAAAAAGAGATGCAATTTTTGTGTCTGTTTTTTGCCCAAAAATAGAGGCAATTTTTGTGTCCAAAAATAGAGGCAATTTTTTTGTCTGTTTTTTGGCCAAAATTAGAGGCCTTTTTTGTGTCTGTTTTTGCCAAAAAAGAGATGCAATTTTTGTGTCTGTTTTTTTCCCCAAAATAGAGGCAATTTTTGTGTCCAAAAATAGAGGCAATTTTTGTGTCTGTTTTTTGCCCAAAAATAAAGGCCATTTTTGTGTCTGTTTTTTGCCCAAAAATAGAGGCAATTTTTTTGTCTGTTTTTTGCCCAAAAATAGAGGCCATTTTTGTGTCTGTTTTTTGCCCAAAAAGAGAGGCAATTTTTGTGTCCAAAAATAGAGGCAATTTTTGTGTCTGTTTTTTGCCCAAAAATAGAGGCCATTTTTGTGTCTGTTTTTTTCCCCAAAATAGAGGCAATTTTTGTGTCCAAAAATAGAGGCAATTTTTGTGTCTGTTTTTTGCCCAAAAATAAAGGCCATTTTTGTGTCTGTTTTTTGCCCAAAAATAGAGGCAATTTTTGTGTCTGTTTTTTGCCCAAAAATAGAGGCAATTTTTGTGTCCAAAAATAGAGGCAATTTTTGTGTCTGTTTTTGCCCAAAATTAGAGGCCATTTTTGTGTCTGTTTTTTGCCCAAAAATAGAGGCCATTTTTGTGTCTGTTTTTTGCCCAAAAAGAGAGGCAATTTTTGTGTCCAAAAATAGAGGCAATTTTTGTGTCTGTTTTTTGGCAAAAATTAGAGGCCTTTTTTGTGTCTGTTTTTTGCCCAAAAAGAGATGCAATTTTTGTGTCTGTTTTTTTCCCCAAAATAGAGGCAATTTTTGTGTCCAAAAATAGAGGCAATTTTTGTGTCTGTTTTTTGCCCAAAAATAAAGGCCATTTTTGTGTCTGTTTTTTGCCCAAAAATAGAGGCAATTTTTTTGTCTGTTTTTTGCCCAAAAATAGAGGCCATTTTTGTGTCTGTTTTTTGCCCAAAAAGAGAGGCAATTTTTGTGTCCAAAAATAGAGGCAATTTTTGTGTCTGTTTTTTGCCCAAAAATAGAGGCCATTTTTGTGTCTGTTTTTTTCCCCAAAATAGAGGCAATTTTTGTGTCCAAAAATAGAGGCAATTTTTGTGTCTGTTTTTTGCCCAAAAATAAAGGCCATTTTTGTGTCTGTTTTTTGCCCAAAAATAGAGGCAATTTTTGTGTCTGTTTTTTGCCCAAAAATAGAGGCAATTTTTGTGTCCAAAAATAGAGGCAATTTTTGTGTCTGTTTTTGCCCAAAATTAGAGGCCATTTTTGTGTCTGTTTTTTGCCCAAAAATAGAGGCCATTTTTGTGTCTGTTTTTTGCCCAAAAAGAGAGGCAATTTTTGTGTCCAAAAATAGAGGCAATTTTTGTGTCTGTTTTTTGGCAAAAATTAGAGGCCTTTTTTGTGTCTGTTTTTTGCCCAAAAAGAGATGCAATTTTTGTGTCTGTTTTTTTCCCCAAAATAGAGGCAATTTTTGTGTCCAAAAATAGAGGCAATTTTTGTGTCTGTTTTTTGCCCAAAAATAAAAGCCATTTTTGTGTCTGTTTTTTGCCCAAAAATAGAGGCAATTTTTGTGTCCAAAAATAGAGGCAATTTTTGTGTCTGTTTTTTGCCCAAAATTAGAGGCCATTTTTGTGTCTGTTTTTTGCCCAAAAATAGAGGCCATTTTTGTGTCTGTTTTTTGCCCAAAAATAGAGGCAATTTTTTTGTCTGTTTTTTGCCCAAAAATAGAGGCCATTTTTGTGTCTGTTTTTTGCCCAAAAAGAGAGGCAATTTTTGTGTCTGTTTTTTGGCCAAAATTAGAGGCCTTTTTTGTGTCTGTTTTTTGCCCAAAAAGAGATGCAATTTTTGTGTCTGTTTTTTGCCCAAAAATAGAGGCAATTTTTGTGTCCAAAAATAGAGGCAATTTTTTTGTCTGTTTTTTGCCCAAAAATAGAGGCCATTTTTGTGTCTGTTTTTTGCCCAAAAAGAGAGGCAATTTTTGTGTCTGTTTTTTGTCCAAAAATAGAGGCAATTTTTGTGTCCAAAAATAGAGGCCATTTTTGTGTCTGTTCTTTGCCAAAAAATAGAGGCAATTTTTGTGTCTGTTTTTTCCCCAAAAATAGAGGCAATTTTTGTGTCTGTTTTTTGCCCAAAAATAGAGGCAATTTTTGTGTCCAAAAATAGAGGCAATTTTTGTGTCTGTTTTTTGCCCAAAAATAAAGGCCATTTTTGTGTCTGTTTTTTGCCCAAAAATGGAGGCAATTTTTGTGTCCAAAAATAGAGGCAATTTTGTGTCTGTTTTTTGCCCAAAAATAGAGGCAATTTTTGTGTCCAAAAATAGAGGCAATTTTTGTGTCTGTTTTTGCCCAAAATTAGAGGCCATTTTTGTGTCTGTTTTTTGCCCAAAAATAGAGGCCATTTTTGTGTCTGTTTTTTGCCCAAAAAGAGAGGCCATTTTTGTGTCCAAAAATAGAGGCAATTTTTGTGTCCAAAAATAGAGGCAATTTTTGTGTCCAAAAATAGAGGCAATTTTTGTGTCTGTTTTTTGCCCAAAATTAGAGGCAATTTTTGTGTCTGTTTTTTTCCCAAAAATAGAGGCAATTTTTGTGTCCAAAAATAGAGGCAATTTTTGTGTCTGTTTTTTGGCCAAAATTAGAGGCCTTTTTTGTGTCTGTTTTTTGCCCAAAAAGAGATGCAATTTTTGTGTCTGTATTTTTCCCCAAAATAGAGGCAATTTTTGTGTCCAAAAATAGAGGCAATTTTTGTGTCTGTTTTTTGCCCAAAAATAAAAGCCATTTTTGTGTCTGTTTTTTGCCCAAAAATAGAGGCAATTTTTGTGTCCAAAAATAGAGGCAATTTTTGTGTCTGTTTTTTGCCCAAAATTAGAGGCAATTTTTGTGTCTGTTTTTTTCCCAAAAATAGAGGCAATTTTTGTGTCCAAAAATAGAGGCAATTTTTGTGTCCAAAAATAGAGGCAATTTTTGTGTCTGTTTTTTGCCCAAAAATAGAGGCCATTTTTGTGTCTGTTTTTTTCCCCAAAATAGAGGCAATTTTTGTGTCCAAAAATAAAGGCAATTTTTGTGTCTGTTTTTTGCCCAAAAATAAAAGCCATTTTTGTGTCTGTTTTTTGCCCAAAAATAGAGGCAATTTTTGTGTCCAAAAATAGAGGCAATTTTTGTGTCTGTTTTTTGCCCAAAATTAGAGGCCATTTTTGTGTCTGTTTTTTGCCCAAAAATAGAGGCAATTTTTGTGTCTGTTTTTTGCCCAAAAAGAGAGGCAATTTTTGTGTCCAAAAATAGAGGCAATTTTTGTGTCTGTTTTTTGGCCAAAATTAGAGGCCTTTTTTGTGTCTGTTTTTTGCCCAAAAAGAGATGCAATTTTTGTGTCTGTTTTTTGCCCAAAAATAGAGGCAATTTTTGTGTCCAAAAATAGAGGCAATTTTTTTGTCTGTTTTTTGCCCAAAAATAGAGGCCATTTTTGTGTCTGTTTTTTGCCCAAAAAGAGAGGCAATTTTTGTGTCCAAAAATAGAGGCAATTTTTGTGTCTGTTTTTTGGCCAAAATTAGAGGCCTTTTTTGTGTCTGTTTTTGCCCAAAAAGAGATGCAATTTTTGTGTCTGTTTTTTTCCCCAAAATAGAGGCAATTTTTGTGTCCAAAAATAGAGGCAATTTTTGTGTCCAAAAATAGAGGCAATTTTTGTGTCTGTTTTTTGCCCAAAAATAAAAGCCATTTTTGTGTCTGTTTTTTGCCCAAAAATAGAGGCAATTTTTGTGTCCAAAAATAGAGGCAATTTTTGTGTCTGTTTTTTGCCCAAAAATAGAGGCAATTTTTGTGTCTGTTTTTTGCCCAAAAATAGAGGCCATTTTTGTGTCTGTTTTTTTCCCCAAAATAGAGGCAATTTTTGTGTCCAAAAATAGAGGCAATTTTTGTGTCTGTTTTTTGCCCAAAAATAAAGGCCATTTTTGTGTCTGTTTTTTGCCCAAAAATAGAGGCAATTTTTGTGTCTGTTTTTTGCCCAAAAAGAGAGACAATTTTTGTGTCCAAAAATAGAGGCAATTTTTGTGTCTGTTTTTTGGCCAAAATTAGAGGCCTTTTTTGTGTCTGTTTTTTGCCCAAAAAGAGATGCAATTTTTGTGTCTGTTTTTTTCCCCAAAATAGAGGCAATTTTTGTGTCCAAAAATAGAGGCAATTTTTGTGTCTGTTTTTTGCCCAATAATAAAAGCCATTTTTGTGTCTGTTTTTTGCCCAAAAATAGAGGCCATTTTTGTGTCTGTTTTTTGCCCAAAAAGAGAGGCAATTTTTGTGTCCAAAAATAGAGGCAATTTTTGTGTCTGTTTTTTGGCCAAAATTAGAGGCCTTTTTTGTGTCTGTTTTTTGCCCAAAAAGAGATGCAATTTTTGTGTCTGTTTTTTGCCCAAAAATAGAGGCAATTTTTGTGTCCAAAAATAGAGGCAATTTTTTTGTCTGTTTTTTGCCCAAAAATAGAGGCCATTTTTGTGTCTGTTTTTTGCCCAAAAAGAGAGGCAATTTTTGTGTCTGTTTTTTGCCCAAAAATAGAGGCAATTTTTGTGTCCAAAAATAGAGGCCATTTTTGTGTCTGTTCTTTGCCAAAAAATAGAGGCAATTTTTGTGTCTGTTTTTTCCCCAAAAATAGAGGCAATTTTTGTGTCTGTTTTTTGCCCAAAAATAGATGCAATTTTTGTGTCCAAAAATAGAGGCAATTTTTGTGTCTGTTTTTTGCCCAAAAATAAAGGCCATTTTTGTGTCTGTTTTTTGCCCAAAAATGGAGGCAATTTTTGTGTCCAAAAATAGAGGCAATTTTTGTGTCTGTTTTTTGCCCAAAAATAGAGGCAATTTTTGTGTCTGTTTTTTGCCCAAAAATAGAAGCCATTTTTGTGTCTGTTTTTTTCCCCAAAATAGAGGCAATTTTTGTGTCCAAAAATAGAGTCAATTTTTGTGTCTGTTTTTTGCCCAAAAATAAAGGCCATTTTTGTGTCTGTTTTTTGCCCAAAAATAGAGGCAATTTTTGTGTCTGTTTTTTGCCCAAAAATAGAGGCAATTTTTGTGTCCAAAAATAGAGGCAATTTTTGTGTCTGTTTTTGCCCAAAATTAGAGGCCATTTTTGTGTCTGTTTTTTGCCCAAAAATAGAGGCCATTTTTGTGTCTGTTTTTTGCCCAAAAAGAGAGGCAATTTTTGTGTCCAAAAATAGAGGCAATTTTTGTGTCTGTTTTTTGGCCAAAATTAGAGGCCTTTTTTGTGTCTGTTTTTTGCCCAAAAAGAGATGCAATTTTTGTGTCTGTTTTTTTCCCCAAAATAGAGGCAATTTTTGTGTCCAAAAATAAAGGCAATTTTTGTGTCTGTTTTTTGCCCAAAAATAAAAGCCATTTTTGTGTCTGTTTTTTGCCCAAAAATAGAGGCAATTTTTGTGTCCAAAAATAGAGGCAATTTTTGTGTCTGTTTTTTGCCCAAAATTAGAGGCCATTTTTGTGTCTGTTTTTTGCCCAAAAATAGAGGCAATTTTTGTGTCTGTTTTTTGCCCAAAAAGAGAGGCAATTTTTGTGTCCAAAAATAGAGGCAATTTTTGTGTCTGTTTTTTGGCCAAAATTAGAGGCCTTTTTTGTGTCTGTTTTTTGCCCAAAAAGAGATGCAATTTTTGTGTCTGTTTTTTGCCCAAAAATAGAGGCAATTTTTGTGTCCAAAAATAGAGGCAATTTTTTTGTCTGTTTTTTGCCCAAAAATAGAGGCCATTTTTGTGTCTGTTTTTTGCCCAAAAAGAGAGGCAATTTTTGTGTCCAAAAATAGAGGCAATTTTTGTGTCTGTTTTTTGGCCAAAATTAGAGGCCTTTTTTGTGTCTGTTTTTGCCCAAAAAGAGATGCAATTTTTGTGTCTGTTTTTTTCCCCAAAATAGAGGCAATTTTTGTGTCCAAAAATAGAGGCAATTTTTGTGTCCAAAAATAGAGGCAATTTTTGTGTCCAAAAATAGAGGCAATTTTTGTGTCTGTTTTTTGCCCAAAAATAAAAGCCATTTTTGTGTCTGTTTTTTGCCCAAAAATAGAGGCAATTTTTGTGTCCAAAAATAGAGGCAATTTTTGTGTCTGTTTTTTGCCCAAAAATAGAGGCAATTTTTGTGTCTGTTTTTTGCCCAAAAATAGAGGCCATTTTTGTGTCTGTTTTTTTCCCCAAAATAGAGGCAATTTTTGTGTCCAAAAATAGAGGCAATTTTTGTGTCTGTTTTTTGCCCAAAAATAGAGGCAATTTTTGTGTCTGTTTTTTGCCCAAAAAGAGAGACAATTTTTGTGTCCAAAAATAGAGGCAATTTTTGTGTCTGTTTTTTGGCCAAAATTAGAGGCCTTTTTTGTGTCTGTTTTTTGCCCAAAAAGAGATGCAATTTTTGTGTCTGTTTTTTTCCCCAAAATAGAGGCAATTTTTGTGTCCAAAAATAGAGGCAATTTTTGTGTCTGTTTTTTGCCCAATAATAAAAGCCATTTTTGTGTCTCTTTTTTGCCCAAAAATAGAGGCCATTTTTGTGTCTGTTTTTTGCCCAAAAAGAGAGGCAATTTTTGTGTCCAAAAATAGAGGCAATTTTTGTGTCTGTTTTTTGGCCAAAATTAGAGGCCTTTTTTGTGTCTGTTTTTTGCCCAAAAAGAGATGCAATTTTTGTGTCTGTTTTTTGCCCAAAAATAGAGGCAATTTTTGTGTCCAAAAATAGAGGCAATTTTTTTGTCTGTTTTTTGCCCAAAAATAGAGGCCATTTTTGTGTCTGTTTTTTGCCCAAAAAGAGAGGCAATTTTTGTGTCTGTTTTTTGCCCAAAAATAGAGGCAATTTTTGTGTCCAAAAATAGAGGCCATTTTTGTGTCTGTTCTTTGCCAAAAAATAGAGGCAATTTTTGTGTCTGTTTTTTCCCCAAAAATAGAGGCAATTTTTGTGTCTGTTTTTTGCCCAAAAATAGAGGCAATTTTTGTGTCCAAAAATAGAGGCAATTTTTGTGTCTGTTTTTTGCCCAAAAATAAAGGCCATTTTTGTGTCTGTTTTTTGCCCAAAAATGGAGGCAATTTTTGTGTCCAAAAATAGAGGCAATTTTTGTGTCTGTTTTTTGCCCAAAAATAGAGGCAATTTTTGTGTCTGTTTTTTGCCCAAAAATAGAAGCCATTTTTGTGTCTGTTTTTTTCCCCAAAATAGAGGCAATTTTTGTGTCCAAAAATAGAGTCAATTTTTGTGTCTGTTTTTTGCCCAAAAATAAAGGCCATTTTTGTGTCTGTTTTTTGCCCAAAAATAGAGGCAATTTTTGTGTCTGTTTTTTGCCCAAAAATAGAGGCAATTTTTGTGTCCAAAAATAGAGGCAATTTTTGTGTCTGTTTTTGCCCAAAATTAGAGGCCATTTTTGTGTCTGTTTTTTGCCCAAAAATAGAGGCCATTTTTGTGTCTGTTTTTTGCCCAAAAAGAGAGGCAATTTTTGTGTCCAAAAATAGAGGCAATTTTTGTGTCTGTTTTTTGGCCAAAATTAGAGGCCTTTTTTGTGTCTGTTTTTTGCCCAAAAAGAGATGCAATTTTTGTGTCTGTTTTTTGCCCAAAAATAGAGGCAATTTTTGTGTCCAAAAATAGAGGCAATTTTTTTGTCTGTTTTTTGCCCAAAAATAGAGGCCATTTTTGTGTCTGTTTTTTGCCCAAAAAGAGAGGCAATTTTTGTGTCCAAAAATAGAGGCAATTTTTGTGTCTGTTTTTTGGCCAAAATTAGAGGCCTTTTTTGTGTCTGTTTTTGCCCAAAAAGAGATGCAATTTTTGTGTCTGTTTTTTTCCCCAAAATAGAGGCAATTTTTGTGTCCAAAAATAGAGGCAATTTTTGTGTCCAAAAATAGAGGCAATTTTTGTGTCTGTTTTTTGCCCAAAAATAAAAGCCATTTTTGTGTCTGTTTTTTGCCCAAAAATAGAGGCAATTTTTGTGTCTGTTTTTTCCCCAAAAATAGAGGCAATTTTTGTGTCTGTTTTTTGCCCAAAAATAGAGGCAATTTTTGTGTCCAAAAATAGAGGCAATTTTTGTGTCTGTTTTTTGCCCAAAAATAAAGGCCATTTTTGTGTCTGTTTTTTGCCCAAAAATGGAGGCAATTTTTGTGTCCAAAAATAGAGGCAATTTTTGTGTCTGTTTTTTGCCCAAAAATAGAGGCAATTTTTGTGTCTGTTTTTTGCCCAAAAATAGAGGCAATTTTTGTGTCCAAAAATAGAGGCAATTTTTGTGTCTGTTTTTTGCCCAAAAATAGAGGCAATTTTTGTGTCCAAAAATAGAGGCAATTTTTGTGTCTGTTTTTGCCCAAAATTAGAGGCCATTTTTGTGTCTGTTTTTTGCCCAAAAATAGAGGCCATTTTTGTGTCTGTTTTTTGCCCAAAAAGAGAGGCAATTTTTGTGTCCAAAAATAGAGGCAATTTTTGTGTCTGTTTTTTGGCCAAAATTAGAGGCCTTTTTTGTGTCTGTTTTTTGCCCAAAAAGAGATGCAATTTTTGTGTCTGTTTTTTGCCCAAAAATAGAGGCAATTTTTGTGTCCAAAAATAGAGGCAATTTTTTTGTCTGTTTTTTGCCCAAAAATAGAGGCCATTTTTGTGTCTGTTTTTTGCCCAAAAAGAGAGGCAATTTTTGTGTCCAAAAATAGAGGCAATTTTTTTGTCTGTTTTTTGCCCAAAAATAGAGGCAATTTTTGTGTCTGTTTTTTTCCCCAAAATAGAGGCAATTTTTGTGTCCAAAAATAGAGGCAATTTTTGTGTCTGTTTTTTGCCCAAAAATAAAGGCCATTTTTGTGTCTGTTTTTTGCCCAAAAATAGAGGCAATTTTTGTGTCTGTTTTTTGCCCAAAAAGAGAGACAATTTTTGTGTCCAAAAATAGAGGCAATTTTTGTGTCTGTTTTTTGGCCAAAATTAGAGGCCTTTTTTGTGTCTGTTTTTTGCCCAAAAAGAGATGCAATTTTTGTGTCTGTTTTTTTCCCTAAAATAGAGGCAATTTTTGTGTCCAAAAATAGAGGCAATTTTTGTGTCTGTTTTTTGCCCAATAATAAAAGCCATTTTTGTGTCTGTTTTTTGCCCAAAAATAGAGGCCATTTTTGTGTCTGTTTTTTGCCCAAAAAGAGAGGCAATTTTTGTGTCCAAAAATAGAGGCAATTTTTGTGTCTGTTTTTTGGCCAAAATTAGAGGCCTTTTTTGTGTCTGTTTTTTGCCCAAAAAGAGATGCAATTTTTGTGTCTGTTTTTTGCCCAAAAATAGAGGCAATTTTTGTGTCCAAAAATAGAGGCAATTTTTTTGTCTGTTTTTTGCCCAAAAATAGAGGCCATTTTTGTGTCTGTTTTTTGCCCAAAAAGAGAGGCAATTTTTGTGTCTGTTTTTTGCCCAAAAATAGAGGCCATTTTTGTGTCTGTTTTTTGCCCAAAAAGAGAGGCAATTTTTGTGTCCAAAAATAGAGGCAATTTTTGTGTCTGTTTTTTGGCCAAAATTAGAGGCCTTTTTTGTGTCTGTTTTTTGCCCAAAAATAGAGGCAATTTTTGTGTCTGTTTTTTGCCCAAAAATAGAGGCAATTTTTGTGTCCAAAAATAGAGGCAATTTTTTTGTCTGTTTTTTGCCCAAAAATAGAGGCCATTTTTGTGTCTGTTTTTTGCCCAAAAAGAGAGGCAATTTTTGTGTCCAAAAATAGAGGCAATTTTTTTGTCTGTTTTTTGCCCAAAAATAGAGGCAATTTTTGTGTCTGTTTTTTTCCCCAAAATAGAGGCAATTTTTGTGTCCAAAAATAGAGGCAATTTTTGTGTCTGTTTTTTGCCCAAAAATAAAGGCCATTTTTGTGTCTGTTTTTTGCCCAAAAATAGAGGCAATTTTTGTGTCTGTTTTTTGCCCAAAAAGAGAGACAATTTTTGTGTCCAAAAATAGAGGCAATTTTTGTGTCTGTTTTTTGGCCAAAATTAGAGGCCTTTTTTGTGTCTGTTTTTTGCCCAAAAAGAGATGCAATTTTTGTGTCTGTTTTTTTCCCCAAAATAGAGGCAATTTTTGTGTCCAAAAATAGAGGCAATTTTTGTGTCTGTTTTTTGCCCAATAATAAAAGCCATTTTTGTGTCTGTTTTTTGCCCAAAAATAGAGGCCATTTTTGTGTCTGTTTTTTGCCCAAAAAGAGAGGCAATTTTTGTGTCCAAAAATAGAGGCAATTTTTGTGTCTGTTTTTTGGCCAAAATTAGAGGCCTTTTTTGTGTCTGTTTTTTGCCCAAAAAGAGATGCAATTTTTGTGTCTGTTTTTTGCCCAAAAATAGAGGCAATTTTTGTGTCCAAAAATAGAGGCAATTTTTTTGTCTGTTTTTTGCCCAAAAATAGAGGCCATTTTTGTGTCTGTTTTTTGCCCAAAAAGAGAGGCAATTTTTGTGTCTGTTTTTTGCCCAAAAATAGAGGCAATTTTTGTGTCCAAAAATAGAGGCCATTTTTGTGTCTGTTCTTTGCCAAAAAATAGAGGCAATTTTTGTGTCTGTTTTTTCCCCAAAAATAGAGGCAATTTTTGTGTCTGTTTTTTGCCCAAAAATAGAGGCAATTTTTGTGTCCAAAAATAGAGGCAATTTTTGTGTCTGTTTTTTGCCCAAAAATAAAGGCCATTTTTGTGTCTGTTTTTTGCCCAAAAATGGAGGCAATTTTTGTGTCCAAAAATAGAGGCAATTTTTGTGTCTGTTTTTTGCCCAAAAATAGAGGCAATTTTTGTGTCTGTTTTTTGCCCAAAAATAGAAGCCATTTTTGTGTCTGTTTTTTTCCCCAAAATAGAGGCAATTTTTGTGTCCAAAAATAGAGTCAATTTTTGTGTCTGTTTTTTGCCCAAAAATAAAGGCCATTTTTGTGTCTGTTTTTTGCCCAAAAATAGAGGCAATTTTTGTGTCTGTTTTTTGCCCAAAAATAGAGGCAATTTTTGTGTCCAAAAATAGAGGCAATTTTTGTGTCTGTTTTTGCCCAAAATTAGAGGCCATTTTTGTGTCTGTTTTTTGCCCAAAAATAGAGGCCATTTTTGTGTCTGTTTTTTGCCCAAAAAGAGAGGCAATTTTTGTGTCCAAAAATAGAGGCAATTTTTGTGTCTGTTTTTTGGCCAAAATTAGAGGCCTTTTTTGTGTCTGTTTTTTGCCCAAAAAGAGATGCAATTTTTGTGTCTGTTTTTTGCCCAAAAATAGAGGCAATTTTTGTGTCCAAAAATAGAGGCAATTTTTTTGTCTGTTTTTTGCCCAAAAATAGAGGCCATTTTTGTGTCTGTTTTTTGCCCAAAAAGAGAGGCAATTTTTGTGTCCAAAAATAGAGGCAATTTTTGTGTCTGTTTTTTGGCCAAAATTAGAGGCCTTTTTTGTGTCTGTTTTTGCCCAAAAAGAGATGCAATTTTTGTGTCTGTTTTTTTCCCCAAAATAGAGGCAATTTTTGTGTCCAAAAATAGAGGCAATTTTTGTGTCTGTTTTTTGCCCAAAAATAAAAGCCATTTTTGTGTCTGTTTTTTGCCCAAAAATAGAGGCAATTTTTGTGTCTGTTTTTTCCCCAAAAATAGAGGCAATTTTTGTGTCTGTTTTTTGCCCAAAAATAGAGGCAATTTTTGTGTCTGTTTTTTGGCCAAAATTAGAGGCCTTTTTTGTGTCTGTTTTTTGCCCAAAAAGAGATGCAATTTTTGTGTCTGTTTTTTGCCCAAAAATAGAGGCAATTTTTGTGTCCAAAAATAGAGGCAATTTTTTTGTCTGTTTTTTGCCCAAAAATAGAGGCCATTTTTGTGTCTGTTTTTTGCCCAAAAAGAGAGGCAATTTTTGTGTCTGTTTTTTGCCCAAAAATAGAGGCAATTTTTGTGTCCAAAAATAGAGGCCATTTTTGTGTCTGTTCTTTGCCAAAAAATAGAGGCAATTTTTGTGTCTGTTTTTTCCCCAAAAATAGAGGCAATTTTTGTGTCTGTTTTTTGCCCAAAAATAGAGGCAATTTTTGTGTCCAAAAATAGAGGCAATTTTTGTGTCTGTTTTTTGCCCAAAAATAAAGGCCATTTTTGTGTCTGTTTTTTGCCCAAAAATGGAGGCAATTTTTGTGTCCAAAAATAGAGGCAATTTTTGTGTCTGTTTTTTGCCCAAAAATAGAGGCAATTTTTGTGTCTGTTTTTTGCCCAAAAATAGAAGCCATTTTTGTGTCTGTTTTTTTCCCCAAAATAGAGGCAATTTTTGTGTCCAAAAATAGAGTCAATTTTTGTGTCTGTTTTTTGCCCAAAAATAAAGGCCATTTTTGTGTCTGTTTTTTGCCCAAAAATAGAGGCAATTTTTGTGTCTGTTTTTTGCCCAAAAATAGAGGCAATTTTTGTGTCCAAAAATAGAGGCAATTTTTGTGTCTGTTTTTGCCCAAAATTAGAGGCCATTTTTGTGTCTGTTTTTTGCCCAAAAATAGAGGCCATTTTTGTGTCTGTTTTTTGCCCAAAAAGAGAGGCAATTTTTGTGTCCAAAAATAGAGGCAATTTTTGTGTCTGTTTTTTGGCCAAAATTAGAGGCCTTTTTTGTGTCTGTTTTTTGCCCAAAAAGAGATGCAATTTTTGTGTCTGTTTTTTGCCCAAAAATAGAGGCAATTTTTGTGTCCAAAAATAGAGGCAATTTTTTTGTCTGTTTTTTGCCCAAAAATAGAGGCCATTTTTGTGTCTGTTTTTTGCCCAAAAAGAGAGGCAATTTTTGTGTCCAAAAATAGAGGCAATTTTTGTGTCTGTTTTTTGGCCAAAATTAGAGGCCTTTTTTGTGTCTGTTTTTGCCCAAAAAGAGATGCAATTTTTGTGTCTGTTTTTTTCCCCAAAATAGAGGCAATTTTTGTGTCCAAAAATAGAGGCAATTTTTGTGTCCAAAAATAGAGGCAATTTTTGTGTCTGTTTTTTGCCCAAAAATAAAAGCCATTTTTGTGTCTGTTTTTTGCCCAAAAATAGAGGCAATTTTTGTGTCTGTTTTTTCCCCAAAAATAGAGGCAATTTTTGTGTCTGTTTTTTGCCCAAAAATAGAGGCAATTTTTGTGTCTGTTTTTTGCCCAAAAATAAAGGCCATTTTTGTGTCTGTTTTTTGCCCAAAAATGGAGGCAATTTTTGTGTCCAAAAATAGAGGCAATTTTTGTGTCTGTTTTTTGCCCAAAAATAGAGGCAATTTTTGTGTCTGTTTTTTGCCCAAAAATAGAAGCCATTTTTGTGTCTGTTTTTTTCCCCAAAATAGAGGCAATTTTTGTGTCCAAAAATAGAGTCAATTTTTGTGTCTGTTTTTTGCCCAAAAATAAAGGCCATTTTTGTGTCTGTTTTTTGCCCAAAAATAGAGGCAATTTTTGTGTCTGTTTTTTGCCCAAAAATAGAGGCAATTTTTGTGTCCAAAAATAGAGGCAATTTTTGTGTCTGTTTTTTCCCCAAAAATAGAGGCAATTTTTGTGTCTGTTTTTTGCCCAAAAATAGAGGCAATTTTTGTGTCCAAAAATAGAGGCAATTTTTGTGTCTGTTTTTTGCCCAAAAATAAAGGCCATTTTTGTGTCTGTTTTTTGCCCAAAAATGGAGGCAATTTTTGTGTCCAAAAATAGAGGCAATTTTTGTGTCTGTTTTTTGCCCAAAAATAGAGGCAATTTTTGTGTCTGTTTTTTGCCCAAAAATAGAAGCCATTTTTGTGTCTGTTTTTTTCCCCAAAATAGAGGCAATTTTTGTGTCCAAAAATAGAGTCAATTTTTGTGTCTGTTTTTTGCCCAAAAATAAAGGCCATTTTTGTGTCTGTTTTTTGCCCAAAAATAGAGGCAATTTTTGTGTCTGTTTTTTGCCCAAAAATAGAGGCAATTTTTGTGTCCAAAAATAGAGGCAATTTTTGTGTCTGTTTTTGCCCAAAATTAGAGGCCATTTTTGTGTCTGTTTTTTGCCCAAAAATAGAGGCCATTTTTGTGTCTGTTTTTTGCCCAAAAAGAGAGGCAATTTTTGTGTCCAAAAATAGAGGCAATTTTTGTGTCTGTTTTTTGGCCAAAATTAGAGGCCTTTTTTGTGTCTGTTTTTTGCCCAAAAAGAGATGCAATTTTTGTGTCTGTTTTTTGCCCAAAAATAGAGGCAATTTTTGTGTCCAAAAATAGAGGCAATTTTTTTGTCTGTTTTTTGCCCAAAAATAGAGGCCATTTTTGTGTCTGTTTTTTGCCCAAAAAGAGAGGCAATTTTTGTGTCCAAAAATAGAGGCAATTTTTGTGTCTGTTTTTTGGCCAAAATTAGAGGCCTTTTTTGTGTCTGTTTTTGCCCAAAAAGAGATGCAATTTTTGTGTCTGTTTTTTTCCCCAAAATAGAGGCAATTTTTGTGTCCAAAAATAGAGGCAATTTTTGTGTCCAAAAATAGAGGCAATTTTTGTGTCTGTTTTTTGCCCAAAAATAAAAGCCATTTTTGTGTCTGTTTTTTGCCCAAAAATAGAGGCAATTTTTGTGTCCAAAAATAGAGGCAATTTTTGTGTCTGTTTTTTGCCCAAAAATAGAGGCAATTTTTGTGTCTGTTTTTTGCCCAAAAATAGAGGCCATTTTTGTGTCTGTTTTTTTCCCCAAAATAGAGGCAATTTTTGTGTCCAAAAATAGAGGCAATTTTTGTGTCTGTTTTTTGCCCAAAAATAAAGGCCATTTTTGTGTCTGTTCTTTGCCAAAAAATAGAGGCAATTTTTGTGTCTGTTTTTTCCCCAAAAATAGAGGCAATTTTTGTGTCTGTTTTTTGCCCAAAAATAGAGGCAATTTTTGTGTCCAAAAATAGAGGCAATTTTTGTGTCTGTTTTTTGCCCAAAAATAAAGGCCATTTTTGTGTCTGTTTTTTGCCCAAAAATGGAGGCAATTTTTGTGTCCAAAAATAGAGGCAATTTTTGTGTCTGTTTTTTGCCCAAAAATAGAGGCAATTTTTGTGTCTGTTTTTTGCCCAAAAATAGAAGCCATTTTTGTGTCTGTTTTTTTTCCCCAAAATAGAGGCAATTTTTGTGTCCAAAAATAGAGTCAATTTTTGTGTCTGTTTTTTGCCCAAAAATAAAGGCCATTTTTGTGTCTGTTTTTTGCCCAAAAATAGAGGCAATTTTTGTGTCTGTTTTTTGCCCAAAAATAGAGGCAATTTTTGTGTCCAAAAATAGAGGCAATTTTTGTGTCTGTTTTTGCCCAAAATTAGAGGCCATTTTTGTGTCTGTTTTTTGCCCAAAAATAGAGGCCATTTTTGTGTCTGTTTTTTGCCCAAAAAGAGAGGCAATTTTTGTGTCCAAAAATAGAGGCAATTTTTGTGTCTGTTTTTTGGCCAAAATTAGAGGCCTTTTTTGTGTCTGTTTTTTGCCCAAAAAGAGATGCAATTTTTGTGTCTGTTTTTTGCCCAAAAATAGAGGCAATTTTTGTGTCCAAAAATAGAGGCAATTTTTTTGTCTGTTTTTTGCCCAAAAATAGAGGCCATTTTTGTGTCTGTTTTTTGCCCAAAAAGAGAGGCAATTTTTGTGTCCAAAAATAGAGGCAATTTTTGTGTCTGTTTTTTGGCCAAAATTAGAGGCCTTTTTTGTGTCTGTTTTTGCCCAAAAAGAGATGCAATTTTTGTGTCTGTTTTTTTCCCCAAAATAGAGGCAATTTTTGTGTCCAAAAATAGAGGCAATTTTTGTGTCCAAAAATAGAGGCAATTTTTGTGTCTGTTTTTTGCCCAAAAATAAAAGCCATTTTTGTGTCTGTTTTTTGCCCAAAAATAGAGGCAATTTTTGTGTCCAAAAATAGAGGCAATTTTTGTGTCTGTTTTTTGCCCAAAAATAGAGGCAATTTTTGTGTCTGTTTTTTGCCCAAAAATAGAGGCCATTTTTGTGTCTGTTTTTTTCCCCAAAATAGAGGCAATTTTTGTGTCCAAAAATAGAGGCAATTTTTGTGTCTGTTTTTTGCCCAAAAATAAAGGCCATTTTTGTGTCTGTTTTTTGCCCAAAAATAGAGGCAATTTTTGTGTCTGTTTTTTGCCCAAAAAGAGAGACAATTTTTGTGTCCAAAAATAGAGGCAATTTTTGTGTCTGTTTTTTGGCCAAAAATAGAGGCCTTTTTTGTGTCTGTTTTTTGCCCAAAAAGAGATGCAATTTTTGTGTCTGTTTTTTTCCCCAAAATAGAGGCAATTTTTGTGTCCAAAAATAGAGGCAATTTTTGTGTCTGTTTTTTGCCCAATAATAAAAGCCATTTTTGTGTCTGTTTTTTGCCCAAAAATAGAGGCCATTTTTGTGTCTGTTTTTTGCCCAAAAAGAGAGGCAATTTTTGTGTCCAAAAATAGAGGCAATTTTTGTGTCTGTTTTTTGGCCAAAATTAGAGGCCTTTTTTGTGTCTGTTTTTTGCCCAAAAAGAGATGCAATTTTTGTGTCTGTTTTTTGCCCAAAAATAGAGGCCATTTTTGTGTCTGTTTTTTGCCCAAAAAGAGAGGCAATTTTTGTGTCTGTTTTTTGCCCAAAAATAGAGGCAATTTTTGTGTCCAAAAATAGAGGCCATTTTTGTGTCTGTTCTTTGCCAAAAAATAGAGGCAATTTTTGTGTCTGTTTTTTCCCCAAAAATAGAGGCAATTTTTGTGTCTGTTTTTTGCCCAAAAATAGAGGCAATTTTTGTGTCCAAAAATAGAGGCAATTTTTGTGTCTGTTTTTTGCCCAAAAATAAAGGCCATTTTTGTCTCTGTTTTTTGCCCAAAAATGGAGGCAATTTTTGTGTCCAAAAATAGAGGCAATTTTTGTGTCTGTTTTTTGGCCAAAATTAGAGGCCTTTTTTGTGTCTGTTTTTGCCCAAAAAGAGATGCAATTTTTGTGTCTGTTTTTTTCCCCAAAATAGAGGCAATTTTTGTGTCCAAAAATAGAGGCAATTTTTGTGTCCAAAAATAGAGGCAATTTTTGTGTCTGTTTTTTGCCCAAAAATAAAAGCCATTTTTGTGTCTGTTTTTTGCCCAAAAATAGAGGCAATTTTTGTGTCCAAAAATAGAGGCAATTTTTGTGTCTGTTTTTTGCCCAAAAATAGAGGCAATTTTTGTGTCTGTTTTTTGCCCAAAAATAGAGGCCATTTTTGTGTCTGTTTTTTCCCCAAAATAGAGGCAATTTTAGTGTCCAAAAATAGAGGCAATTTTTGTGTCTGTTTTTTGCCCAAAAATAAAGGCCATTTTTGTGTCTGTTTTTTGCCCAAAAATAGAGGCAATTTTTGTGTCTGTTTTTTGCCCAAAAATAGAGGCAATTTTTGTGTCCAAAAATAGAGGCAATTTTTGTGTCCTTTTTTGCCCAAAATTAGAGGCCATTTTTGTGTCTGTTTTTTGCCCAAAAATAGAGGCCATTTTTGTGTCTGTTTTTTGCCCAAAAAGAGAGGCAATTTTTGTGTCCAAAAATAGAGGCAATTTTTGTGTCTGTTTTTTGGCCAAAATTAGAGGCCTTTTTTGTGTCTGTTTTTTGCCCAAAAAGAGATGCAATTTTTGTGTCTGTTTTTTTCCCCAAAATAGAGGCAATTTTTGTGTCCAAAAATAGAGGCAATTTTTGTGTCTGTTTTTTGCCCAAAAATAAAAGCCATTTTTGTGTCTGTTTTTTGCCCAAAAATAGAGGCAATTTTTGTGTCCAAAAATAGAGGCAATTTTTGTGTCTGTTTTTTGCCCAAAATTAGAGGCCATTTTTGTGTCTGTTTTTTGCCCAAAAATAGAGGCCATTTTTGTGTCTGTTTTTTGCCCAAAAAGAGAGGCAATTTTTGTGTCCAAAAATAGAGGCAATTTTTGTGTCTGTTTTTTGGCCAAAATTAGAGGCCTTTTTTGTGTCTGTTTTTTGCCCAAAAAGAGATGCAATTTTTGTGTCTGTTTTTTGCCCAAAAATAGAGGCAATTTTTGTGTCCAAAAATAGAGGCAATTTTTTGTCTGTTTTTTGCCCAAAAATAGAGGCCATTTTTGTGTCTGTTTTTTGCCCAAAAAGAGAGGCAATTTTTGTGTCCAAAAATAGAGGCCATTTTTGTGAGTGTTCTTTGCCAAAAAATAGAGGCAATTTTTGTGTCTGTTTTTTCCCCAAAAATAGAGGCAATTTTTGTGTCTGTTTTTTGCCCAAAAATAGAGGCAATTTTTGTGTCTGTTTTTTGCCCAAAAATAAAGGCCATTTTTGTGTCTGTTTTTTGCCCAAAAATGGAGGCAATTTTTGTGTCCAAAAATAGAGGCAATTTTTGTGTCTGTTTTTTGCCCAAAAATAAAAGCCATTTTTGTGTCTGTTTTTTGCCCAAAAAGAGAGGCCATTTTTGTGTCCAAAAATAGAGGCAATTTTTGTGTCTGTTTTTTGCCCAAAAATAGAGGCAATTTTTGTGTCCAAAAATAGAGGCAATTTTTGTGTCCAAAAATAGAGGCAATTTTTGTGTCTGTTTTTTGCCCAAAATTAGAGGCAATTTTTGTGTCTGTTTTTTTCCCAAAAATAGAGGCAATTTTTGTGTCCAAAAATAGAGGCAATTTTTGTGTCTGTTTTTTGGCCAAAATTAGAGGCATTTTTTGTGTCTGTTTTTTGCCCAAAAAGAGATGCAATTTTTGTGTCTGTATTTTTCCCCAAAATAGAGGCAATTTTTGTGTCCAAAAATAGAGGCAATTTTTGTGTCCAAAAATAGAGGCAATTTTTGTGTCTGTTTTTTGCCCAAAAATAGAGGCAATTTTTGTGTCCAAAAATAGAGGCAATTTTTGTGTCCAAAAATAGAGGCAATTTTTGTGTCCAAAAATAGAGGCAATTTTTGTGTCCAAAAATAGAGGCCATTTTTGTGTCTGTTTTTTGCCCAAAAAGAGAGGCAATTTTTGGGTCCAAAAATAGAGGCAATTTTTGTGTCTGTTTTTTGGCCAAAATTAGAGGCCTTTTTTGTGTCTGTTTTTTTCCCAAAAATAGAGGCAATTTTTGTGTCCAAAAATAGAGGCAATTTTTGTGTCCAAAAATAGAGGCAATTTTTGTGTCTGTTTTTTGCCCAAAAATAGAGGCAATTTTTGTGTCCAAAAATAGAGGCAATTTTTGTGTCCAAAAATAGAGGCAATTTTTGTGTCCAAAAATAGAGGCCATTTTTGTGTCTGTTTTTTGCCCAAAAAGAGAGGCAATTTTTGGGTCCAAAAATAGAGGCCATTTTTGTGTCGGTTTTTTGCCCAAAAAGAGAGGTAATTTTTGTGTCTGTGTTTTGCCCAAAAATAGAGGCAATTTTTGTGTCTGTTTTTTGCCCAAAAATAGAGGCAATTTTTGTGTCTGTATTTTTCCCCAAAATAGAGGCAATTTTTGTGTCCAAAAATAGAGGCAATTTTTGTGTCCAAAAATAGAGGCAATTTTTGTGTCTGTTTTTTGCCCAAAAATAGAGGCAATTTTTGTGTCCAAAAATAGAGGCAATTTTTGTGTCCAAAAATAGAGGCAATTTTTGTGTCCAAAAATAGAGGCCATTTTTGTGTCTGTTTTTTGCCCAAAAAGAGAGGCAATTTTTGGGTCCAAAAATAGAGGCAATTTTTGTGTCGGTTTTTTGGCCAAAATTAGAGGCCTTTTTTGTGTCTGTTTTTTGCCCAAAAAGAGATGCAATTTTTGTGTCGGTTTTTTGCCCAAAAAGAGAGGTAATTTTTGTGTCTGTGTTTTGCCCAAAAATAGAGGCAATTTTTGTGTCTGTTTTTTGCCCAAAAATAGAGGCAATTTTTGTGTCTGTTTTTTGCCCAAAAATAAAGGCCATTTTTGTGTCTGTTTTTTGCCCAAAAATGGAGGCAATTTTTGTGTCCAAAAATAGAGGCAATTTTTGTGTCCAAAAATAGAGGCAATTTTGTGTCTGTTTTTTGCCCAAAAATAGAGGCAATTTTTGTGTCCAAAAATAGAGGCAATTTTTGTGTCTGTTTTTGCCCAAAATTAGAGGCCATTTTTGTGTCTGTTTTTTGCCCAAAAATAGAGGCCATTTTTGTGTCTGTTTTTTGCCCAAAAAGAGAGGCCATTTTTGTGTCCAAAAATAGAGGCAATTTTTGTGTCTGTTTTTTGCCCAAAAATAGAGGCAATTTTTGTGTCCAAAAATAGAGGCAATTTTTGTGTCTGTTTTTTGCCCAAAATTAGAGGCAATTTTTGTGTCTGTTTTTTTCCCAAAAATAGAGGCAATTTTTGTGTCCAAAAATAGAGGCAATTTTTGTGTCTGTTTTTTGGCCAAAATTAGAGGCCTTATTTGTGTCTGTTTTTTGCCCAAAAAGAGATGCAATTTTTGTGTCTGTATTTTTCCCCAAAATAGAGGCAATTTTTGTGTCCAAAAATAGAGGCAATTTTTGTGTCCAAAAATAGAGGCAATTTTTGTGTCCAAAAATAGAGGCAATTTTTGTGTCTGTTTTTTGCCCAAAAATAAAAGCCATTTTTGTGTCTGTTTTTTGCCCAAAAATAGAGGCAATTTTTGTGTCCAAAAATAGAGGCAATTTTTGTGTCTCTTATTTGCCCAAAAATAGAGGCAATTTTTGTGTCTGTTTTTGCCCAAAAATAGAGGCCATTTTTGTGTCTGTTTTTTCCCCAAAATAGAGGCAATTTTAGTGTCCAAAAATAGAGGCAATTTTTGTGTCTGTTTTTTGCCCAAAAATAAAGGCCATTTTTGTGTCTGTTTTTTGCCCAAAAATAGAGGCAATTTTTGTGTCTGTTTTTTGCCCAAAAATAGAGGCAATTTTTGTGTCCAAAAATAGAGGCAATTTTTGTGTCTGTTTTTGCCCAAAATTAGAGGCCATTTTTGTGTCTGTTTTTTGCCCAAAAATAGAGGCCATTTTTGTGTCTGTTTTTTGCCCAAAAAGAGAGGCAATTTTTGTGTCCAAAAATAGAGGCAATTTTTGTGTCTGTTTTTTGGCCAAAATTAGAGGCCTTTTTTGTGTCTGTTTTTTGCCCAAAAAGAGATGCAATTTTTGTGTCTGTTTTTTTCCCCAAAATAGAGGCAATTTTTGTGTCCAAAAATAGAGGCAATTTTTGTGTCTGTTTTTTGCCCAAAAATAAAAGCCATTTTTGTGTCTGTTTTTTGCCCAAAAATAGAGGCAATTTTTGTGTCCAAAAATAGAGGCAATTTTTGTGTCTGTTTTTTGCCCAAAATTAGAGGCCATTTTTGTGTCTGTTTTTTGCCCAAAAATAGAGGCCATTTTTGTGTCTGTTTTTTGCCCAAAAAGAGAGGCAATTTTTGTGTCCAAAAATAGAGGCAATTTTTGTGTCTGTTTTTTGGCCAAAATTAGAGGCCTTTTTTGTGTCTGTTTTTTGCCCAAAAAGAGATGCAATTTTTGTGTCTGTTTTTTGCCCAAAAATAGAGGCAATTTTTGTGTCCAAAAATAGAGGCAATTTTTTGTCTGTTTTTTGCCCAAAAATAGAGGCCATTTTTGTGTCTGTTTTTTGCCCAAAAAGAGAGGCAATTTTTGTGTCTGTTTTTTGCCCAAAAATAGAGGCAATTTTTGTGTCCAAAAATAGAGGCCATTTTTGTGAGTGTTCTTTGCCAAAAAATAGAGGCAATTTTTGTGTCTGTTTTTTCCCCAAAAATAGAGGCAATTTTTGTGTCTGTTTTTTGCCCAAAAATAGAGGCAATTTTTGTGTCTGTTTTTTGCCCAAAAATAAAGGCCATTTTTGTGTCTGTTTTTTGCCCAAAAATGGAGGCAATTTTTGTGTCCAAAAATAGAGGCAATTTTTGTGTCTGTTTTTTGCCCAAAAATAAAAGCCATTTTTTTGTCTGTTTTTTGCCCAAAAAGAGAGGTCATTTTTGTGTCCAAAAATAGAGGCAATTTTTGTGTCTGTTTTTTGCCCAAAAATAGAGGCAATTTTTGTGTCCAAAAATAGAGGCAATTTTTGTGTCTGTTTTTTGCCCAAAATTAGAGGCAATTTTTGTGTCTGTTTTTTTCCCAAAAATAGAGGCAATTTTTGTGTCCAAAAATAGAGGCAATTTTTGTGTCCAAAAATAGAGGCAATTTTTGTGTCTGTTTTTTGGCCAAAATTAGAGGCATTTTTTGTGTCTGTTTTTTGCCCAAAAAGAGATGCAATTTTTGTGTCTGTATTTTTCCCCAAAATAGAGGCAATTTTTGTGTCCAAAAATAGAGGCAATTTTTGTGTCCAAAAATAGAGGCAATTTTTGTGTCTGTTTTTTGCCCAAAAATAAAAGCCATTTTTGTGTCTGTTTTTTGCCCAAAAATAGAGGCAATTTTTGTGTCCAAAAATAGAGGCAATTTTTGTGTCCAAAAATAGAGGCAATTTTTGTGTCTGTTTTTTGCCCAAAATTAGAGGCCATTTTTGTGTCTGTTTTTTGCCCAAAAATAGAGGCCATTTTTGTGTCTGTTTTTTGCCCAAAAAGAGAGGCAATTTTTGTGTCCAAAAATAGAGGCAATTTTTGTGTCTGTTTTTTGGCCAAAATTAGAGGCCTTTTTTGTGTCTGTTTTTTGCCCAAAAAGAGATGCAATTTTTGTGTCTGTATTTTTCCCCAAAATAGAGGCAATTTTTGTGTCTTTTTTTGCCCAAAAATAAAAGCCATTTTTGTGTCTGTTTTTTGCCCAAAAATAGAGGCAATTTTTTGTCTGTTTTTTGCCCAAAAATAGAGGCCATTTTTGTGTCTGTTTTTTGCCCAAAAAGAGAGGCAATTTTTGTGTCTGTTTTTTGCCCAAAAATAGAGGCAATTTTTGTGTCCAAAAATAGAGGCCATTTTTGTGAGTGTTCTTTGCCAAAAAATAGAGGCAATTTTTGTGTCTGTTTTTTCCCCAAAAATAGAGGCAATTTTTGTGTCTGTTTTTTGCCCAAAAATAGAGGCAATTTTTGTGTCTGTTTTTTGCCCAAAAATAAAGGCCATTTTTGTGTCTGTTTTTTGCCCAAAAATGGAGGCAATTTTTGTGTCCAAAAATAGAGGCAATTTTTGTGTCTGTTTTTTGCCCAAAAATAAAAGCCATTTTTGTGTCTGTTTTTTGCCCAAAAAGAGAGGTCATTTTTGTGTCCAAAAATAGAGGCAATTTTTGTGTCTGTTTTTTGCCCAAAAATAGAGGCAATTTTTGTGTCTGTTTTTTGCCCAAAATTAGAGGCAATTTTTGTGTCTGTTTTTTTCCCAAAAATAGAGGCAATTTTTGTGTCCAAAAACAGAGGCAATTTTTGTGTCCAAAAATAGAGGCAATTTTTGTGTCTGTTTTTTGGCCAAAATTAGAGGCATTTTTTGTGTCTGTTTTTTGCCCAAAAAGAGATGCAATTTTTGTGTCTGTATTTTTCCCCAAAATAGAGGCAATTTTTGTGTCCAAAAATAGAGGCAATTTTTGTGTCCAAAAATAGAGGCAATTTTTGTGTCTGTTTTTTGCCCAAAAATAAAAGCCATTTTTGTGTCTGTTTTTTGCCCAAAAATAGAGGCAATTTTTGTGTCCAAAAATAGAGGCAATTTTTGTGTCCAAAAATAGAGGCAATTTTTGTGTCCAAAAATAGAGGCAATTTTTGTGTCCAAAAATAGAGGCAATTTTTGTGTCCAAAAATAGAGGCCATTTTTGTGTCTGTTTTTTGCCCAAAAAGAGAGGTAATTTTTGTGTCTGTGTTTTGCCCAAAAATAGAGGCAATTTTTGTGTCTGTTTTTTGCCCAAAAATAGAGGCAATTTTTGTGTCCAAAAATAGAGGCCATTTTTGTGAGTGTTCTTTGCCAAAAAATAGAGGCAATTTTTGTGTCTGTTTTTTCCCCAAAAATAGAGGCAATTTTTGTGTCTGTTTTTTGCCCAAAAATAGAGGCAATTTTTGTGTCTGTTTTTTGCCCAAAAATAAAGGCCATTTTTGTGTCTGTTTTTTGCCCAAAAATGGAGGCAATTTTTGTGTCCAAAAATAGAGGCAATTTTTGTGTCTGTTTTTTGCCCAAAAATAAAAGCCATTTTTGTGTCTGTTTTTTGCCCAAAAAGAGAGGTCATTTTTGTGTCCAATAATAGAGGCAATTTTTGTGTCTGTTTTTTGCCCAAAAATAGAGGCAATTTTTGTGTCCAAAAATAGAGGCAATTTTTGTGTCTGTTTTTTGCCCAAAATTAGAGGCAATTTTTGTGTCTGTTTTTTTCCCAAAAATAGAGGCAATTTTTGTGTCCAAAAACAGAGGCAATTTTTGTGTCCAAAAATAGAGGCAATTTTTGTGTCTGTTTTTTGGCCAAAATTAGAGGCATTTTTTGTGTCTGTTTTTTGCCCAAAAAGAGATGCAATTTTTGTGTCTGTATTTTTCCCCAAAATAGAGGCAATTTTTGTGTCCAAAAATAGAGGCAATTTTTGTGTCCAAAAATAGAGGCAATTTTTGTGTCTGTTTTTTGCCCAAAAATAAAAGCCATTTTTGTGTCTGTTTTTTGCCCAAAAATAGAGGCAATTTTTGTGTCCAAAAATAGAGGCAATTTTTGTGTCCAAAAATAGAGGCAATTTTTGTGTCCAAAAATAGAGGCAATTTTTGTGTCCAAAAATAGAGGCAATTTTTGTGTCCAAAAATAGAGGCCATTTTTGTGTCTGTTTTTTGCCCAAAAAGAGAGGTAATTTTTGTGTCTGTGTTTTGCCCAAAAATAGAGGCAATTTTTGTGTCTGTTTTTTGCCCAAAAATAGAGGCAATTTTTGTGTCTGTTTTTTGCCCAAAAATAAAGGCCATTTTTGTGTCTGTTTTTTGCCCAAAAATGGAGGCAATTTTTGTGTCCAAAAATAGAGGCAATTTTGTGTCTGTTTTTTGCCAAAAAATAGAGGCAATTTTTGTGTCCAAAAATAGAGGCAATTTTTGTGTCTGTTTTTGCCCAAAATTAGAGGCCATTTTTGTGTCTGTGTTTTGCCCAAAAATAGAGGCCATTTTTGTGTCTGTTTTTTGCCCAAAAAGAGAGGCCATTTTTGTGTCCAAAAATAGAGGCAATTTTTGTGTCTGTTTTTTGCCCAAAAATAGAGGCAATTTTTGTGTCCAAAAATAGAGGCAATTTTTGTGTCTGTTTTTTGCCCAAAATTAGAGGCAATTTTTGTGTCTGTTTTTTTCCCAAAAATAGAGGCAATTTTTGTGTCCAAAAATAGAGGCAATTTTTGTGTCTGTTTTTTGGCCAAAATTAGAGGCCTTTTTTGTGTCTGTTTTTTGCCCAAAAAGAGATGCAATTTTTGTGTCTGTATTTTTCCCCAAAATAGAGGCAATTTTTGTGTCCAAAAATAGAGGCAATTTTTGTGTCCAAAAATAGAGGCAATTTTTGTGTCTGTTTTTTGCCCAAAAATAAAAGCCATTTTTGTGTCTGTTTTTTGCCCAAAAATAGAGGCAATTTTTGTGTCCAAAAATAGAGGCAATTTTTGTGTCCAAAAATAGAGGCAATTTTTGTGTCTGTTTTTTGCCCAAAATTAGAGGCCATTTTTGTGTCTGTTTTTTGCCCAAAAATAGAGGCCATTTTTGTGTCTGTTTTTTGCCCAAAAAGAGAGGCAATTTTTGTGTCCAAAAATAGAGGCAATTTTTGTGTCTGTTTTTTGGCCAAAATTAGAGGCCTTTTTTGTGTCTGTTTTTTGCCCAAAAAGAGATGCAATTTTTGTGTCTGTATTTTTCCCCAAAATAGAGGCAATTTTTGTGTCCAAAAATAGAGGCAATTTTTGTGTCTTTTTTTTGCCCAAAAATAAAAGCCATTTTTGTGTCTGTTTTTTGCCCAAAAATAGAGGCAATTTTTGTGTCCAAAAATAGAGGCAATTTTTGTGTCTGTTTTTTGCCCAAAATTAGAGGCCATTTTTGTGTCTGTTTTTTTCCCCAAAATAGAGGCAATTTTTGTGTCCAAAAATAGAGGCAATTTTTGTGTCCAAAAATAGAGGCAATTTTTGTGTCTGTTTTTTGCCCAAAAATAAAGGCCATTTTTGTGTCTGTTTTTTGCCCAAAAATAGAGGCAATTTTTGTGTCTGTTTTTTGCCCAAAAATAGAGGCAATTTTTGTGTCCAAAAATAGAGGCAATTTTTGTGTCTGTTTTTGCCCAAAATTAGAGGCCATTTTTGTGTCTGTTTTTTGCCCAAAAATAGAGGCCATTTTTGTGTCTGTTTTTTGCCCAAAAAGAGAGGCAATTTTTGTGTCCAAAAATAGAGGCAATTTTTGTGTCTGTTTTTTGGCCAAAATTAGAGGCCTTTTTTGTGTCTGTTTTTTGCCCAAAAAGAGATGCAATTTTTGTGTCTGTTTTTTGCCCAAAAATAGAGGCAATTTTTGTGTCCAAAAATAGAGGCAATTTTTTTGTCTGTTTTTTGCCCAAAAATAGAGGCCATTTTTGTGTCTGTTTTTTGCCCAAAAATAGAGGCAATTTTTGTGTCTGTTTTTTGCCCAAAAATAGAGGCAATTTTTGTGTCCAAAAATAGAGGCAATTTTTGTGTCTGTTTTTTCCCCAAAAATAGAGGCAATTTTTGTGTCTGTTTTTTGCCCAAAAATAGAGGCAATTTTTGTGTCTGTTTTTTGCCCAAAAATAAAGGCCATTTTTGTGTCTGTTTTTTGCCCAAAAATGGAGGCAATTTTTGTGTCCAAAAATAGAGGCAATTTTTGTGTCTGTTTTTTGCCCAAAAATAAAAGCCATTTTTGTGTCTGTTTTTTGCCCAAAAAGAGAGGTCATTTTTGTGTCCAAAAATAGAGGCAATTTTTGTGTCTGTTTTTTGCCCAAAAATAGAGGCAATTTTTGTGTCCAAAAATAGAGGCAATTTTTGTGTCTGTTTTTTGCCCAAAATTAGAGGCAATTTTTGTGTCTGTTTTTTTCCCAAAAATAGAGGCAATTTTTGTGTCCAAAAACAGAGGCAATTTTTGTGTCCAAAAATAGAGGCAATTTTTGTGTCTGTTTTTTGGCCAAAATTAGAGGCATTTTTTGTGTCTGTTTTTTGCCCAAAAAGAGATGCAATTTTTGTGTCTGTATTTTTCCCCAAAATAGAGGCAATTTTTGTGTCCAAAAATAGAGGCAATTTTTGTGTCGAAAAATAGAGGCAATTTTTGTGTCTGTTTTTTGCCCAAAAATAAAAGCCATTTTTGTGTCTGTTTTTTGCCCAAAAATAGAGGCAATTTTTGTGTCCAAAAATAGAGGCAATTTTTGTGTCCAAAAATAGAGGCAATTTTTGTGTCCAAAAATAGAGGCAATTTTTGTGTCCAAAAATAGAGGCCATTTTTGTGTCTGTTTTTTGCCCAAAAAGAGAGGTAATTTTTGTGTCTGTGTTTTGCCCAAAAATAGAGGCAATTTTTGTGTCTGTTTTTTGCCCAAAAATAGAGGCAATTTTTGTGTCTGTTTTTTGCCCAAAAATAAAGGCCATTTTTGTGTCTGTTTTTTGCCCAAAAATGGAGGCAATTTTTGTGTCCAAAAATAGAGGCAATTTTGTGTCTGTTTTTTGCCAAAAAATAGAGGCAATTTTTGTGTCCAAAAATAGAGGCAATTTTTGTGTCTGTTTTTGCCCAAAATTAGAGGCCATTTTTGTGTCTGTGTTTTGCCCAAAAATAGAGGCCATTTTTGTGTCTGTTTTTTGCCCAAAAAGAGAGGCCATTTTTGTGTCCAAAAATAGAGGCAATTTTTGTGTCTGTTTTTTGCCCAAAAATAGAGGCAATTTTTGTGTCCAAAAATAGAGGCAATTTTTGTGTCTGTTTTTTGCCCAAAATTAGAGGCAATTTTTGTGTCTGTTTTTTTCCCAAAAATAGAGGCAATTTTTGTGTCCAAAAATAGAGGCAATTTTTGTGTCCAAAAATAGAGGCAATTTTTGTGTCTGTTTTTTGGCCAAAATTAGAGGCCTTTTTTGTGTCTGTTTTTTGCCCAAAAAGAGATGCAATTTTTGTGTCTGTATTTTTCCCCAAAATAGAGGCAATTTTTTTGTCCAAAAATAGAGGCAATTTTTGTGTCCAAAAATAGAGGCAATTTTTGTGTCTGTTTTTTGCCCAAAAATAAAAGCCATTTTTGTGTCTGTTTTTTGCCCAAAAATAGAGGCAATTTTTGTGTCCAAAAATAGAGGCAATTTTTGTGTCCAAAAATAGAGGCAATTTTTGTGTCTGTTTTTTGCCCAAAATTAGAGGCCATTTTTGTGTCTGTTTTTTGCCCAAAAATAGAGGCCATTTTTGTGTCTGTTTTTTGCCCAAAAAGAGAGGCAATTTTTGTGTCCAAAAATAGAGGCAATTTTTGTGTCTGTTTTTTGGCCAAAATTAGAGGCCTTTTTTGTGTCTGTTTTTTGCCCAAAAAGAGATGCAATTTTTGTGTCTGTATTTTTCCCCAAAATAGAGGCAATTTTTGTGTCCAAAAATAGAGGCAATTTTTGTGTCTTTTTTTTGCCCAAAAATAAAAGCCATTTTTGTGTCTGTTTTTTGCCCAAAAATAGAGGCAATTTTTGTGTCCAAAAATAGAGGCAATTTTTGTGTCTGTTTTTTGCCCAAAATTAGAGGCCATTTTTGTGTCTGTTTTTTTCCCCAAAATAGAGGCAATTTTTGTGTCCAAAAATAGAGGCAATTTTTGTGTCCAAAAATAGAGGCAATTTTTGTGTCTGTTTTTTGCCCAAAAATAAAGGCCATTTTTGTGTCTGTTTTTTGCCCAAAAATAGAGGCAATTTTTGTGTCTGTTTTTTGCCCAAAAATAGAGGCAATTTTTGTGTCCAAAAATAGAGGCAATTTTTGTGTCTGTTTTTGCCCAAAATTAGAGGCCATTTTTGTGTCTGTTTTTTGCCCAAAAATAGAGGCCATTTTTGTGTCTGTTTTTTGCCCAAAAAGAGAGGCAATTTTTGTGTCCAAAAATAGAGGCAATTTTTGTGTCTGTTTTTTGGCCAAAATTAGAGGCCTTTTTTGTGTCTGTTTTTTGCCCAAAAAGAGATGCAATTTTTGTGTCTGTTTTTTGCCCAAAAATAGAGGCAATTTTTGTGTCCAAAAATAGAGGCAATTTTTTTGTCTGTTTTTTGCCCAAAAATAGAGGCCATTTTTGTGTCTGTTTTTTGCCCAAAAATAGAGGCAATTTTTGTGTCTGTTTTTTGCCCAAAAATAGAGGCAATTTTTGTGTCCAAAAATAGAGGCCATTTTTGTGTCTGTTCTTTGCCAAAAAATAGAGGCAATTTTTGTGTCTGTTTTTTCCCCAAAAATAGAGGCAATTTTTGTGTCTGTTTTTTGCCCAAAAATAGAGGCAATTTTTGTGTCTGTTTTTTGCCCAAAAATAAAGGCCATTTTTGTGTCTGTTTTTTGCCCAAAAATGGAGGCAATTTTTGTGTCCAAAAATAGAGGCAATTTTTGTGTCTGTTTTTTGCCCAAAAATAAAAGCCATTTTTGTGTCTGTTTTTTGCCCAAAAAGAGAGGCCATTTTTGTGTCCAAAAATAGAGGCAATTTTTGTGTCTGTTTTTTGCCCAAAAATAGAGGCAATTTTTGTGTCTGTTTTTTGCCCAAAAATAAAGGCCATTTTTGTGTCTGTTTTTTGCCCAAAAATGGAGGCAATTTTTGTGTCCAAAAATAGAGGCATTTTTTGTGTCTGTTTTTTGCCCAAAAAGAGATGCAATTTTTGTGTCTGTATTTTTCCCCAAAATAGAGGCAATTTTTGTGTCCAAAAATAGAGGCAATTTTTGTGTCCAAAAATAGAGGCAATTTTTGTGTCCAAAAATAGAGGCAATTTTTGTGTCTGTTTTTTGCCCAAAAATAAAAGCCATTTTTGTGTCTGTTTTTTGCCCAAAAATAGAGGCAATTTTTGTGTCCAAAAATAGAGGCAATTTTTGTGTCCAAAAATAGAGGCAATTTTTGTGTCCAAAAATAGAGGCAATTTTTGTGTCCAAAAATAGAGGCCATTTTTGTGTCTGTTTTTTGCCCAAAAAGAGAGGTAATTTTTGTGTCTGTGTTTTGCCCAAAAATAGAGGCAATTTTTGTGTCTGTTTTTTGCCCAAAAATAGAGGCAATTTTTGTGTCTGTTTTTTGCCCAAAAATAAAGGCCATTTTTGTGTCTGTTTTTTGCCCAAAAATGGAGGCAATTTTTGTGTCCAAAAATAGAGGCAATTTTGTGTCTGTTTTTTGCCCAAAAATAGAGGCAATTTTTGTGTCCAAAAATAGAGGCAATTTTTGTGTCTGTTTTTGCCCAAAATTAGAGGCCATTTTTGTGTCTGTTTTTTGCCCAAAAATAGAGGCCATTTTTGTGTCTGTTTTTTGCCCAAAAAGAGAGGCCATTTTTGTGTCCAAAAATAGAGGCAATTTTTGTGTCTGTTTTTTGCCCAAAAATAGAGGCAATTTTTGTGTCCAAAAATAGAGGCAATTTTTGTGTCCAAAAATAGAGGCAATTTTTGTGTCTGTTTTTTGCCCAAAATTAGAGGCAATTTTTGTGTCTGTTTTTTTCCCAAAAATAGAGGCAATTTTTGTGTCCAAAAATAGAGGCAATTTTTGTGTCCAAAAATAGAGGCAATTTTTGTGTCTGTTTTTTGGCCAAAATTAGAGGCCTTTTTTGTGTCTGTTTTTTGCCCAAAAAGAGATGCAATTTTTGTGTCTGTATTTTTCCCCAAAATAGAGGCAATTTTTGTGTCCAAAAATAGAGGCAATTTTTGTGTCTGTTTTTTGCCCAAAAAGAGAGGCAATTTTTGTGTCCAAAAATAGAGGCAATTTTTGTGTCTGTTTTTTGGCCAAAATTAGAGGCCTTTTTTGTGTCTGTTTTTTGCCCAAAAAGAGATGCAATTTTTGTGTCGGTTTTTTGCCCAAAAAGAGAGGTAATTTTTGTGTCTGTGTTTTGCCCAAAAATAGAGGCAATTTTTGTGTCCAAAAATAGAGGCAATTTTTGTGTCTGTTTTTTGCCCAAAATTAGAGGCCATTTTTGTGTCTGTTTTTTGCCCAAAAATAAAAGCCATTTTTGTGTCTGTTTTTTGCCCAAAAAGAGAGGCCATTTTTGTGTCCAAAAATAGAGGCAATTTTTGTGTCTGTTTTTTGCCCAAAAATAGAGGCAATTTTTGTGTCTGTTTTTTGCCCAAAAATAAAGGCCATTTTTGTGTCTGTTTTTTGCCCAAAAATGGAGGCAATTTTTGTGTCCAAAAATAGAGGCATTTTTTGTGTCTGTTTTTTGCCCAAAAAGAGATGCAATTTTTGTGTCTGTATTTTTCCCCAAAATAGAGGCAATTTTTGTGTCCAAAAATAGAGGCAATTTTTGTGTCCAAAAATAGAGGCAATTTTTGTGTCCAAAAATAGAGGCAATTTTTGTGTCTGTTTTTTGCCCAAAAATAAAAGCCATTTTTGTGTCTGTTTTTTGCCCAAAAATAGAGGCAATTTTTGTGTCCAAAAATAGAGGCAATTTTTGTGTCCAAAAATAGAGGCAATTTTTGTGTCCAAAAATAGAGGCAATTTTTGTGTCCAAAAATAGAGGCCATTTTTGTGTCTGTTTTTTGCCCAAAAAGAGAGGTAATTTTTGTGTCTGTGTTTTGCCCAAAAATAGAGGCAATTTTTGTGTCTGTTTTTTGCCCAAAAATAGAGGCAATTTTTGTGTCTGTTTTTTGCCCAAAAATAAAGGCCATTTTTGTGTCTGTTTTTTGCCCAAAAATGGAGGCAATTTTTGTGTCCAAAAATAGAGGCAATTTTGTGTCTGTTTTCTGCCCAAAAATAGAGGCAATTTTTGTGTCCAAAAATAGAGGCAATTTTTGTGTCTGTTTTTGCCCAAAATTAGAGGCCATTTTTGTGTCTGTTTTTTGCCCAAAAATAGAGGCCATTTTTGTGTCTGTTTTTTGCCCAAAAAGAGAGGCCATTTTTGTGTCCAAAAATAGAGGCAATTTTTGTGTCTGTTTTTTGCCCAAAAATAGAGGCAATTTTTGTGTCCAAAAATAGAGGCAATTTTTGTGTCTGTTTTTTGCCCAAAATTAGAGGCAATTTTTGTGTCTGTTTTTTTCCCAAAAATAGAGGCAATTTTTGTGTCCAAAAATAGAGGCAATTTTTGTGTCCAAAAATAGAGGCAATTTTTGTGTCTGTTTTTTGGCCAAAATTAGAGGCCTTTTTTGTGTCTGTTTTTTGCCCAAAAAGAGATGCAATTTTTGTGTCTGTATTTTTCCCCAAAATAGAGGCAATTTTTGTGTCCAAAAATAGAGGCAATTTTTGTGTCTGTTTTTTGCCCAAAAAGAGAGGCAATTTTTGTGTCCAAAAATAGAGGCAATTTTTGTGTCTGTTTTTTGGCCAAAATTAGAGGCCTTTTTTGTGTCTGTTTTTTGCCCAAAAAGAGATGCAATTTTTGTGTCGGTTTTTTGCCCAAAAAGAGAGGTAATTTTTGTGTCTGTGTTTTGCCCAAAAATAGAGGCAATTTTTGTGTCCAAAAATAGAGGCAATTTTTGTGTCTGTTTTTTGCCCAAAATTAGAGGCCATTTTTGTGTCTGTTTTTTGCCCAAAAATAGAGGCCATTTTTGTGTCTGTTTTTTGCCCAAAAAGAGAGGCAATTTTTGTGTCCAAAAATAGAGGCAATTTTTGTGTCTGTTTTTTGGCCAAAATTAGAGGCCTTTTTTGTGTCTGTTTTTTGCCCAAAAAGAGATGCAATTTTTGTGTCGGTTTTTTGCCCAAAAAGAGAGGTAATTTTTGTGTCTGTGTTTTGCCCAAAAATAGAGGCAATTTTTGTGTCCAAAAATAGAGGCAATTTTTGTGTCTGTTTTTTGGCCAAAATTAGAGGCCTTTTTTGTGTCTGTTTTTTGCCCAAAAAGAGATGCAATTTTTGTGTCTGTATTTTTCCCCAAAATAGAGGCAATTTTTGTGTCCAAAAATAGAGGCAATTTTTGTGTCTTTTTTTTGCCCAAAAATAAAAGCCATTTTTGTGTCTGTTTTTTGCCCAAAAATAGAGGCAATTTTTGTGTCTGTTTTTTGCCCAAAATTAGAGGCCATTTTTGTGTCTGTTTTTTTCCCCAAAATAGAGGCAATTTTTGTGTCCAAAAATAGAGGCAATTTTTGTGTCCAAAAATAGAGGCAATTTTTGTGTCTGTTTTTTGCCCAAAAATAAAGGCCATTTTTGTGTCTGTTTTCTGCCCAAAAATAGAGGCAATTTTTGTGTCTGTTTTTTGCCCAAAAATAGAGGCAATTTTTGTGTCCAAAAATAGAGGCAATTTTTGTGTCTGTTTTTGCCCAAAATTAGAGGCCATTTTTGTGTCTGTTTTTTGCCCAAAAATAGAGGCCATTTTTGTGTCTGTTTTTTGCCCAAAAAGAGAGGCAATTTTTGTGTCCAAAAATAGAGGCAATTTTTGTGTCTGTTTTTTGGCCAAAATTAGAGGCCTTTTTTGTGTCTGTTTTTTGCCCAAAAAGAGATGCAATTTTTGTGTCTGTTTTTTGCCCAAAAATAGAGGCAATTTTTGTGTCCAAAAATAGAGGCAATTTTTTTGTCTGTTTTTTGCCCAAAAATAGAGGCCATTTTTGTGTCTGTTTTTTGCCCAAAAATAGAGGCAATTTTTGTGTCTGTTTTTTGCCCAAAAATAGAGGCAATTTTTGTGTCCAAAAATAGAGGCCATTTTTGTGTCTGTTCTTTGCCAAAAAATAGAGGCAATTTTTGTGTCTGTTTTTTCCCCAAAAATAGAGGCAATTTTTGTGTCTGTTTTTTGCCCAAAAATAGAGGCAATTTTTGTGTCTGTTTTTTGCCCAAAAATAAAGGCCATTTTTGTGTCTGTTTTTTGCCCAAAAATGGAGGCAATTTTTGTGTCCAAAAATAGAGGCAATTTTTGTGTCTGTTTTTTGCCCAAAAATAAAAGCCATTTTTGTGTCTGTTTTTTGCCCAAAAAGAGAGGCCATTTTTGTGTCCAAAAATAGAGGCCATTTTTGTGTCTGTTCTTTGCCCAAAAATAAAGGCCATTTTTGTGTCTGTTTTCTGCCCAAAAATAGAGGCAATTTTTGTGTCTGTTTTTTGCCCAAAAATAGAGGCAATTTTTGTGTCCAAAAATAGAGGCAATTTTTGTGTCTGTTTTTGCCCAAAATTAGAGGCCATTTTTGTGTCTGTTTTTTGCCCAAAAATAGAGGCCATTTTTGTGTCTGTTTTTTGCCCAAAAAGAGAGGCAATTTTTGTGTCCAAAAATAGAGGCAATTTTTGTGTCTGTTTTTTGGCCAAAATTAGAGGCCTTTTTTGTGTCTGTTTTTTGCCCAAAAAGAGATGCAATTTTTGTGTCTGTTTTTTGCCCAAAAATAGAGGCAATTTTTGTGTCCAAAAATAGAGGCAATTTTTTTGTCTGTTTTTTGCCCAAAAATAGAGGCCATTTTTGTGTCTGTTTTTTGCCCAAAAATAGAGGCAATTTTTGTGTCTGTTTTTTGCCCAAAAATAGAGGCAATTTTTGTGTCCAAAAATAGAGGCCATTTTTGTGTCTGTTCTTTGCCAAAAAATAGAGGCAATTTTTGTGTCTGTTTTTTCCCCAAAAATAGAGGCAATTTTTGTGTCTGTTTTTTGCCCAAAAATAGAGGCAATTTTTGTGTCTGTTTTTTGCCCAAAAATAAAGGCCATTTTTGTGTCTGTTTTTTGCCCAAAAATGGAGGCAATTTTTGTGTCCAAAAATAGAGGCAATTTTTGTGTCTGTTTTTTGCCCAAAAATAAAAGCCATTTTTGTGTCTGTTTTTTGCCCAAAAAGAGAGGCCATTTTTGTGTCCAAAAATAGAGGCAATTTTTGTGTCTGTTTTTTGCCCAAAAATAGAGGCAATTTTTGTGTCTGTTTTTTGCCCAAAAATAAAGGCCATTTTTGTGTCTGTTTTTTGCCCAAAAATGGAGGCAATTTTTGTGTCCAAAAATAGAGGCAATTTTTGTGTCTGTTTTTTGCCCAAAAATAAAAGCCATTTTTGTGTCTGTTTTTTGCCCAAAAAGAGAGGCCATTTTTGTGTCCAAAAATAGAGGCAATTTTTGTGTCTGTTTTTTGCCCAAAAATAGAGGCAATTTTTGTGTCCAAAAATAGAGGCAATTTTTGTGTCCAAAAATAGAGGCAATTTTTGTGTCTGTTTTTTGGCCAAAATTAGAGGCATTTTTTGTGTCTGTTTTTTGCCCAAAAAGAGATGCAATTTTTGTGTCTGTATTTTTCCCCAAAATAGAGGCAATTTTTGTGTCCAAAAATAGAGGCAATTTTTGTGTCTGTTTTTTGCCCAAAAATAAAAGCCATTTTTGTGTCTGTTTTTTGCCCAAAAATAGAGGCAATTTCTGTGTCCAAAAATAGAGGCAATTTTTGTGTCCAAAAATAGAGGCAATTTTTGTGTCCAAAAATAGAGGCAATTTTTGTGTCCAAAAATAGAGGCAATTTTTGTGTCTGTTTTTTGCCCAAAATTAGAGGCCATTTTTGTGTCTGTTTTTTGCCCAAAAATAGAGGCCATTTTTGTGTCTGTTTTTTGCCCAAAAAGAAAGGCAATTTTTGGGTCCAAAAATAGAGGCAATTTTTGTGTCTGTTTTTTGGCCAAAATTAGAGGCCTTTTTTGTGTCTGTTTTTTGCCCAAAAAGAGATGCAATTTTTGTGTCGGTTTTTTGCCCAAAAAGAGAGGTAATTTTTGTGTCTGTGTTTTGCCCAAAAATAGAGGCAATTTTTGTGTCTGTTTTTTGCCCAAAAATAGAGGCAATTTTTGTGTCTGTTTTTTGCCCAAAAATAAAGGCCATTTTTGTGTCTGTTTTTTGCCCAAAAATGGAGGCAATTTTTGTGTCCAAAAATAGAGGCAATTTTTGTGTCCAAAAATAGAGGCAATTTTTGTGTCCAAAAATAGAGGCAATTTTTGTGTCTGTTTTTTGCCCAAAATTAGAGGCCATTTTTGTGTCTGTTTTTTGCCCAAAAATAGAGGCCATTTTTGTGTCTGTTTTTTGCCCAAAAAGAGAGGCAATTTTTGGGTCCAAAAATAGAGGCAATTTTTGTGTCTGTTTTTTGGCCAAAATTAGAGGCCTTTTTTGTGTCTGTTTTTTGCCCAAAAAGAGATGCAATTTTTGTGTCGGTTTTTTGCCCAAAAAGAGAGGTTATTTTTGTGTCTGTGTTTTGCCCAAAAATAGAGGCAATTTTTGTGTCTGTTTTTGCCCAAAAATAGAGGCAATTTTTGTGTCTGTTTTTTGCCCAAAAATAAAGGCCATTTTTGTGTCTGTTTTTTGCCCAAAAATGGAGGCAATTTTTGTGTCCAAAAATAGAGGCAATTTTGTGTCTGTTTTTTGCCCAAAAATAGAGGCAATTTTTGTGTCCAAAAATAGAGGCAATTTTTGTGTCCAAAAATAGAGGCAATTTTTGTGTCTGTTTTTGCCCAAAATTAGAGGCCATTTTTGTGTCTGTTTTTTGCCCAAAAAGAGATGCAATTTTTGTGTCTGTATTTTTCCCCAAAATAGAGGCAATTTTTGTGTCCAAAAATAGAGGCAATTTTTGTGTCCAAAAATAGAGGCAATTTTTGTATCTGTTTTTTGCCCAAAAATAAAAGCCATTTTTGTGTCTGTTTTTTGCCCAAAAATAGAGGCAATTTCTGTGTCCAAAAATAGAGGCAATTTTTGTGTCCAAAAATAGAGGAAATTTTTGTGTCCAAAAATAGAGGCAATTTTTGTGTCCAAAAATAGAGGCAATTTTTGTGTCTGTTTTTTGCCCAAAATTAGAGGCCATTTTTGTGTCTGTTTTTTGCCCAAAAATAGAGGCCATTTTTGTGTCTGTTTTTTGCCCAAAAAGAGAGGCAATTTTTGTGTCTGTTTTTTGGCCAAAATTAGAGGCCTTTTTTGTGTCTGTTTTTTGCCCAAAAAGAGATGCAATTTTTGTGTCGGTTTTTTGCCCAAAAAGAGAGGTAATTTTTGTGTCTGTGTTTTGCCCAAAAATAGAGGCAATTTTTGTGTCTGTTTTTTGCCCAAAAATAGAGGCAATTTTTGTGTCTGTTTTTTGCCCAAAAATAAAGGCCATTTTTGTGTCTGTTTTTTGCCCAAAAATGGAGGCAATTTTTGTGTCCAAAAATAGAGGCAATTTTGTGTCTGTTTTTTGCCCAAAAATAGAGGCAATTTTTGTGTCCAAAAATAGAGGCAATTTTTGTGTCTGTTTTTGCCCAAAATTAGAGGCCATTTTTGTGTCTGTTTTTTGCCCAAAAATAGAGGCCATTTTTGTGTCTGTTTTTTGCCCAAAAAGAGAGGCCATTTTTGTGTCCAAAAATAGAGGCAATTTTTGTGTCTGTTTTTTGCCCAAAATTAGAGGCAATTTTTGTGTCTGTTTTTTTCCCAAAAATAGAGGCAATTTTTGTGTCCAAAAATAGAGGCAATTTTTGTGTCCAAAAATAGAGGCAATTTTTGTGTCTGTTTTTTGGCCAAAATTAGAGGCCTTTTTTGTGTCTGTTTTTTGCCCAAAAAGAGATGCAATTTTTGTGTCTGTATTTTTCCCCAAAATAGAGGCAATTTTTGTGTCCAAAAATAGAGGCAATTTTTGTGTCCAAAAATAGAGGCAATTTTTGTGTCTGTTTTTTGCCCAAAAAGAGATGCAATTTTTGTGTCGGTTTTTTGCCCAAAAAGAGAGGTTATTTTTGTGTCTGTGTTTTGCCCAAAAATAGAGGCAATTTTTGTGTCTGTTTTTTGCCCAAAAATAGAGGCAATTTTTGTGTCTGTTTTTTGCCCAAAAATAAAGGCCATTTTTGTGTCTGTTTTTTGCCCAAAAATGGAGGCAATTTTTGTGTCCAAAAATAGAGGCAATTTTGTGTCTGTTTTTTGCCCAAAAATAGAGGCAATTTTTGTGTCCAAAAATAGAGGCAATTTTTGTGTCTGTTTTTGCCCAAAATTAGAGGCCATTTTTGTGTCTGTTTTTTGCCCAAAAAGAGATGCAATTTTTGTGTCTGTATTTTTCCCCAAAATAGAGGCAATTTTTGTGTCCAAAAATAGAGGCAATTTTTGTGTCCAAAAATAGAGGCAATTTTTGTATCTGTTTTTTGCCCAAAAATAAAAGCCATTTTTGTGTCTGTTTTTTGCCCAAAAATAGAGGCAATTTCTGTGTCCAAAAATAGAGGCAATTTTTGTGTCCAAAAATAGAGGAAATTTTTGTGTCCAAAAATAGAGGCAATTTTTGTGTCCAAAAATAGAGGCAATTTTTGTGTCTGTTTTTTGCCCAAAATTAGAGGCCATTTTTGTGTCTGTTTTTTGCCCAAAAATAGAGGCCATTTTTGTGTCTGTTTTTTGCCCAAAAAGAGAGGCAATTTTTGTGTCCAAAAATAGAGGCAATTTTTGTGTCTGTTTTTGCCCAAAATTAGAGGCCATTTTTGTGTCTGTTTTTTGCCCAAAAAGAGATGCAATTTTTGTGTCTGTATTTTTCCCCAAAATAGAGGCAATTTTTGTGTCCAAAAATAGAGGCAATTTTTGTGTCCAAAAATAGAGGCAATTTTTGTGTCTGTTTTTTGCCCAAAAATAAAAGCCATTTTTGTGTCTGTTTTTTGCCCAAAAATAGAGGCAATTTCTGTGTCCAAAAATAGAGGCAATTTTTGTGTCCAAAAATAGAGGAAATTTTTGTGTCCAAAAATAGAGGCAATTTTTGTGTCCAAAAATAAAGGCCATTTTTGTGTCTGTTTTTTGCCCAAAAATGGAGGCAATTTTTGTGTCCAAAAATAGAGGCAATTTTGTGTCTGTTTTTTGCCCAAAAATAGAGGCAATTTTTGTGTCCAAAAATAGAGGCAATTTTTGTGTCTGTTTTTGCCCAAAATTAGAGGCCATTTTTGTGTCTGTTTTTTGCCCAAAAATAGAGGCCATTTTTGTGTCTGTTTTTTGCCCAAAAAGAGAGGCCATTTTTGTGTCCAAAAATAGAGGCAATTTTTGTGTCTGTTTTTTGCCCAAAAATAGAGGCAATTTTTGTGTCCAAAAATAGAGGCAATTTTTGTGTCTGTTTTTTGCCCAAAATTAGAGGCAATTTTTGTGTCTGTTTTTTTCCCAAAAATAGAGGCAATTTTTGTGTCCAAAAATAGAGGCAATTTTTGTGTCCAAAAATAGAGGCAATTTTTGTGTCTGTTTTTTGGCCAAAATTAGAGGCATTTTGTGTGTCTGTTTTTTGCCCAAAAAGAGATGCAATTTTTGTGTCTGTATTTTTCCCCAAAATAGAGGCAATTTTTGTGTCCAAAAATAGAGGCAATTTTTGTGTCCAAAAATAGAGGCAATTTTTGTGTCTGTTTTTTGCCCAAAAATAAAAGCCATTTTTGTGTCTGTTTTTTGCCCAAAAATAGAGGCAATTTTTGTGTCCAAAAATAGAGGCAATTTTTGTGTCCAAAAATAGAGGCAATTTTTGTGTCCAAAAATAGAGGCCATTTTTGTGTCTGTTTTTTGCCCAAAAAGAGAGGCAATTTTTGGGTCCAAAAATAGAGGCAATTTTTGTGTCTGTTTTTTGGCCAAAATTAGAGGCCTTTTTTGTGTCTGTTTTTTGCCCAAAAAGAGATGCAATTTTTGTGTCGGTTTTTTGCCCAAAAAGAGAGGTAATTTTTGTGTCTGTGTTTTGCCCAAAAATAGAGGCAATTTTTGTGTCTGTTTTTTGCCCAAAAATAGAGGCAATTTTTGTGTCTGTTTTTTGCCCAAAAATAAAGGCCATTTTTGTGTCTGTTTTTTGCCCAAAAATGGAGGCAATTTTTGTGTCCAAAAATAGAGGCAATTTTGTGTCTGTTTTTTGCCCAAAAATAGAGGCAATTTTTGTGTCTGTTTTTGCCCAAAATTAGAGGCCATTTTTGTGTCTGTTTTTTGCCCAAAAATAGAGGCCATTTTTGTGTCTGTTTTTTGCCCAAAAAGAGAGGCCATTTTTGTGTCCAAAAATAGAGGCAATTTTTGTGTCTGTTTTTTGCCCAAAAATAGAGGCAATTTTTGTGTCCAAAAATAGAGGCAATTTTTGTGTCTGTTTTTTGCCCAAAATTAGAGGCAATTTTTGTGTCTGTTTTTTTCCCAAAAATAGAGGCAATTTTTGTGTCCAAAAATAGAGGCAATTTTTGTGTCCAAAAATAGAGGCAATTTTTGTGTCCAAAAATAGAGGCAATTTTTGTGTCTGTTTTTTGGCCAAAATTAGAGGCCTTTTTTGTGTCTGTTTTTTGCCCAAAAAGAGATGCAATTTTTGTGTCTGTATTTTTCCCCAAAATAGAGGCAATTTTTGTGTCCAAAAATAGAGGCAATTTTTGTGTCCAAAAATAGAGGCAATTTTTGTGTCTGTTTTTTGCCCAAAAATAAAAGCCATTTTTGTGTCTGTTTTTTGCCCAAAAATAGAGGCAATTTTTGTGTCCAAAAATAGAGGCAATTTTTGTGTCCAAAAATAGAGGCAATTTTTGTGTCTGTTTTTTGCCCAAAATTAGAGGCCATTTTTGTGTCTGTTTTTTGCCCAAAAATAGAGGCCATTTTTGTGTCTGTTTTTTGCCCAAAAAGAGAGGCAATTTTTGTGTCCAAAAATAGAGGCAATTTTTGTGTCTGTTTTTTGGCCAAAATTAGAGGCCTTTTTTGTGTCTGTTTTTTGCCCAAAAAGAGATGCAATTTTTGTGTCGGTTTTTTGCCCAAAAAGAGAGGTAATTTTTGTGTCTGTGTTTTGCCCAAAAATAGAGGCAATTTTTGTGTCCAAAAATAGAGGCAATTTTTGTGTCTGTTTTTTGGCCAAAATTAGAGGCCTTTTTTGTGTCTGTTTTTTGCCCAAAAAGAGATGCAATTTTTGTGTCTGTATTTTTCCCCAAAATAGAGGCAATTTTTGTGTCCAAAAATAGAGGCAATTTTTGTGTCTTTTTTTTGCCCAAAAATAAAAGCCATTTTTGTGTCTGTTTTTTGCCCAAAAAGAGAGGCAATTTTTGTGTCCAAAAATAGAGGCAATTTTTGTGTCTGTTTTTTGCCCAAAATTAGAGGCCATTTTTGTGTCTGTTTTTTGCCCAAAAATAGAGGCCATTTTTGTGTCTGTTTTTTGCCCAAAAAGAGAGGCAATTTTTGTGTCTGTTTTTTGCCCAAAAATAGAGGCAATTTTTGTGTCCAAAAATAGAGGCAATTTTTGTGTCCAAAAATAGAGGCAATTTTTGTGTCTGTTTTTTGCCCAAAAATAAAGGCCATTTTTGTGTCTGTTTTTTGCCCAAAAATAGAGGCAATTTTTGTGTCTGTTTTTTGGCCAAAATTAGAGGCCTTTTTTGTGTCTGTTTTTGCCCAAAAAGAGATGCAATTTTTGTGTCTGTTTTTTTCCCCAAAATAGAGGCAATTTTTGTGTCCAAAAATAGAGGCAATTTTTGTGTCCAAAAATAGAGGCAATTTTTGTGTCTGTTTTTTGCCCAAAAATAAAGGCCATTTTTGTGTCTGTTTTTTGCCCAAAAATAGAGGCAATTTTTGTGTCTGTTTTTTGCCCAAAAATAGAGGCAATTTTTGTGTCCAAAAATAGAGGCAATTTTTGTGTCTGTTTTTGCCCAAAATTAGAGGCCATTTTTGTGTCTGTTTTTTGCCCAAAAATAGAGGCCATTTTTGTGTCTGTTTTTTGCCCAAAAAGAGAGGCAATTTTTGTGTCTGTTTTTTGGCCAAAATTAGAGGCCTTTTTTGTGTCTGTTTTTTGCCCAAAAAGAGATGCAATTTTTGTGTCTGTTTTTTGCCCAAAAATAGAGGCAATTTTTGTGTCCAAAAATAGAGGCAATTTTTTTGTCTGTTTTTTGCCCAAAAATAGAGGCCATTTTTGTGTCTGTTTTTTGCCCAAAAATAGAGGCAATTTTTGTGTCTGTTTTTTGCCCAAAAATAGAGGCAATTTTTGTGTCCAAAAATAAAGGCCATTTTTGTGTCCAAAAATAGAGGCAATTTTTGTGTCTGTTTTTTGCCCAAAAATAAAAGCCATTTTTGTGTCTGTTTTTTGCCCAAAAATAGAGGCAATTTTTGTGTCCAAAAATAGAGGCAATTTTTGTGTCCAAAAATAGAGGCAATTTTTGTGTCCAAAAATAGAGGCAATTTTTGTGTCCAAAAATAGAGGCAATTTTTGTGTCCAAAAATAGAGGCAATTTTTGTGTCTGTTTTTTGCCCAAAAAGAGAGGTAATTTTTGTGTCTGTGTTTTGCCCAAAAATAGAGGCAATTTTTGTGTCTGTTTTTTGCCCAAAAATAGAGGCAAATTTTGTGTCTGTTTTTTGCCCAAAAATAGAGGCAATTTTTGTGTCCAAAAATAGAGGCAATTTTTGTGTCTGTTTTTTGGCCAAAATTAGAGGCCTTTTTTGTGTCTGTTTTTTGCCCAAAAAGAGATGCAACTTTTGTGTCTGTATTTTTCCCCAAAATAGAGGCAATTTTTGTGTCCAAAAATAGAGGCAATTTTTGTGTCTGTTTTTTGCCCAAAAATAAAAGCCATTTTTGTGTCCAAAAATAGAGGCCATTTTTGTGTCTGTTCTTTGCCAAAAAATAGAGGCAATTTTTGTGTCTGTTTTTTCCCCAAAAATAGAGGCAATTTTTGTGTCCAAAAATAGAGGCAATTTTTGTGTCTGTTTTTTGCCCAAAAATAAAAGCCATTTTTGTGTCTGTTTTTTGCCCAAAAATAGAGGCAATTTTTGTGTCCAAAAATAGAGGCAATTTTTGTGTCTGTTTTTTGCCCAAAAATAAAAGCCATTTTTGTGTCTGTTTTTTGCCCAAAAATAGAGGCAATTTTTGTGTCCAAAAATAGAGGCAATTTTTGTGTCCAAAAATAGAGGCAATTTTTGTGTCTGTTTTTTTTCCCAAAATTAGAGGCCATTTTTGTGTCTGTTTTTTGCCCAAAAATAGAGGCCATTTTTGTGTCTGTTTTTTGCCCAAAAAGAGAGGCAATTTTTGTGTCCAAAAATAGAGGCAATTTTTGTGTCTGTTTTTTGGCCAAAATTAGAGGCCTTTTTTGTGTCTGTTTTTTGCCCAAAAAGAGATGCAATTTTTGTGTCTGTTTTTTGCCCAAAAATAGAGGCAATTTTTGTGTCCAAAAATAGAGGCCATTTTTGTGTCTGTTCTTTGCCAAAAAATAGAGGCAATTTTTGTGTATGTTTTTTCCCCAAAAATAGAGGCAATTTTTGTGTCCAAAAATAGAGGCCATTTTTTGTGTCTGTTTTTTGCCCAAAAATAAAGGCCATTTTTGTGTCTGTTTTTTGCCCAAAAATAGAGGCAATTTTTGTGTCTGTTTTTTGCCCAAAAATAGAGGCAAATTTTGTGTCTGTTTTTTGCCCAAAAATAGAGGCAATTTTTGTGTCCAAAAATAGAGGCAATTTTTGTGTCTGTTTTTTGGCCAAAATTAGAGGCCTTTTTTGTGTCTGTTTTTTGCCCAAAAAGAGATGCAATTTTTGTGTCTGTATTTTTCCCCAAAATAGAGGCAATTTTTGTGTCCAAAAATAGAGGCAATTTTTGTGTCTGTTTTTTGCCCAAAAATAAAAGCCATTTTTGTGTCTGTTTTTTGCCCAAAAATAGAGGCAATTTTTGTGTCCAAAAATAGAGGCAATTTTTGTGTCCAAAAATAGAGGCAATTTTTGTGTCTGTTTTTTGCCCAAAAAGAGAGGTAATTTTTGTGTCTGTGTTTTGCCCAAAAATAGAGGCAATTTTTGTGTCTGTTTTTTGCCCAAAAATAGAGGCAAATTTTGTGTCTGTTTTTTGCCCAAAAATAGAGGCAATTTTTGTGTCCAAAAATAGAGGCAATTTTTGTGTCTGTTTTTTGGCCAAAATTAGAGGCCTTTTTTGTGTCTGTTTTTTGCCCAAAAAGAGATGCAACTTTTGTGTCTGTATTTTTCCCCAAAATAGAGGCAATTTTTGTGTCTGTTTTTTGCCCAAAAATAAAAGCCATTTTTGTGTCCAAAAATAGAGGCCATTTTTGTGTCTGTTCTTTGCCAAAAAATAGAGGCAATTTTTGTGTCTGTTTTTTCCCCAAAAATAGAGGCAATTTTTGTGTCCAAAAATAGAGGCAATTTTTGTGTCTGTTTTTTGCCCAAAAATAAAAGCCATTTTTGTGTCTGTTTTTTGCCCAAAAATAGAGGCAATTTTTGTGTCCAAAAATAGAGGCAATTTTTGTGTCTGTTTTTTGCCCAAAAATAAAAGCCATTTTTGTGTCTGTTTTTTGCCCAAAAATAGAGGCAATTTTTGTGTCCAAAAATAGAGGCAATTTTTGTGTCCAAAAATAGAGGCAATTTTTGTGTCTGTTTTTTTTCCCAAAATTAGAGGCCATTTTTGTGTCTGTTTTTTGCCCAAAAAGAGAGGCAATTTTTGTGTCCAAAAATAGAGGCAATTTTTGTGTCTGTTTTTTGGCCAAAATTAGAGGCCTTTTTTGTGTCTGTTTTTTGCCCAAAAAGAGATGCAATTTTTGTGTCTGTTTTTTGCCCAAAAATAGAGGCAATTTTTGTGTCCAAAAATAGAGGCCATTTTTGTGTCTGTTCTTTGCCAAAAAATAGAGGCAATTTTTGTGTATGTTTTTTCCCCAAAAATAGAGGCAATTTTTGTGTCCAAAAATAGAGGCCATTTTTTGTGTCTGTTTTTTGCCCAAAAATAAAGGCCATTTTTGTGTCTGTTTTTTGCCCAAAAATAGAGGCAATTTTTGTGTCTGTTTTTTGCCCAAAAATAGAGGCAAATTTTGTGTCTGTTTTTTGCCCAAAAATAGAGGCAATTTTTGTGTCCAAAAATAGAGGCAATTTTTGTGTCTGTTTTTTGGCCAAAATTAGAGGCCTTTTTTGTGTCTGTTTTTTGCCCAAAAAGAGATGCAATTTTTGTGTCTGTATTTTTCCCCAAAATAGAGGCAATTTTTGTGTCCAAAAATAGAGGCAATTTTTGTGTCTGTTTTTTGCCCAAAAATAAAAGCCATTTTTGTGTCTGTTTTTTGCCCAAAAATAGAGGCAATTTTTGTGTCCAAAAATAGAGGCAATTTTTGTGTCTGTTTTTTGCCCAAAATTAGAGGCCATTTTTGTGTCTGTTTTTTGCCCAAAAATAGAGGCCATTTTTGTGTCTGTTTTTTGCCCAAAAAGAGAGGCAATTTTTGTGTCCAAAAATAGAGGCAATTTTTGTGTCTGTTTTTTGGCCAAAATTAGAGGCCTTTTTTGTGTCTGTTTTTTGCCCAAAAAGAGATGCAATTTTTGTGTCTGTTTTTTGCCCAAAAATAGAGGCCATTTTTGTGTCTGTTTTTTGCCCAAAAATAGAGGCAATTTTTGTGTCCAAAAATAGAGGCCATTTTTGCGTCTGTTCTTTGCCAAAAAATAGAGGCAATTTTTGTGTCTGTTATTTCCCCAAAAATAGAGGCAATTTTTGTGTCCAAAAGTAGAGGCAATTTTTGTGTCTGTTTTTTGCCCAAAAATAAAAGCCATTTTTGTGTCTGTTTTTTGCCCAAAAATAGAGGCCATTTTTGTGTCTGTTTTTTGCCCAAAAAGAGAGGCCATTTTTGTGTCTGTTTTTTGCCCAAAAATAGAGGCAATTTTTGTGTCCAAAAATAGAGGCCATTTTTGTGTCTGTTCTTTGCCAAAAAATAGAGGCAATTTTTGTGTCTGTTTTTTCCCCAAAAATAGAGGCAATTTTTGTGTCCAAAAATAGAGGCAATTTTTGTGTCTGTTTTTTGCCCAAAAATAAAGGCCATTTTTGTGTCTGTTTTTTGCCCAAAAATAGAGGCAATTTTTGTGTCTGTTTTTTGCCCAAAAATAGAGGCAAATTTTGTGTCTGTTTTTTGCCCAAAAATAGAGGCAATTTTTGTGTCCAAAAATAGAGGCAATTTTTGTGTCTGTTTTTTGGCCAAAATTAGAGGCCTTTTTTGTGTCTGTTTTTTGCCCAAAAAGAGATGCAACTTTTGTGTCTGTATTTTTCCCCAAAATAGAGGCAATTTTTGTGTCCAAAAATAGAGGCAATTTTTGTGTCTGTTTTTTGCCCAAAAATAAAAGCCATTTTTGTGTCCAAAAATAGAGGCCATTTTTGTGTCTGTTCTTTGCCAAAAAATAGAGGCAATTTTTGTGTCTGTTTTTTCCCCAAAAATAGAGGCAATTTTTGTGTCCAAAAATAGAGGCAATTTTTGTGTCTGTTTTTTGCCCAAAAATAAAAGCCATTTTTGTGTCTGTTTTTTGCCCAAAAATAGAGGCAATTTTTGTGTCCAAAAATAGAGGCAATTTTTGTGTCTGTTTTTTGCCCAAAAATAAAAGCCATTTTTGTGTCTGTTTTTTGCCCAAAAATAGAGGCAATTTTTGTGTCCAAAAATAGAGGCAATTTTTGTGTCCAAAAATAGAGGCAATTTTTGTGTCTGTTTTTTTTCCCAAAATTAGAGGCCATTTTTGTGTCTGTTTTTTGCCCAAAAATAGAGGCCATTTTTGTGTCTGTTTTTTGCCCAAAAAGAGAGGCAATTTTTGTGTCCAAAAATAGAGGCAATTTTTGTGTCTGTTTTTTGGCCAAAATTAGAGGCCTTTTTTGTGTCTGTTTTTTGCCCAAAAAGAGATGCAATTTTTGTGTCTGTTTTTTGCCCAAAAATAGAGGCAATTTTTGTGTCCAAAAATAGAGGCCATTTTTGTGTCTGTTCTTTGCCAAAAAATAGAGGCAATTTTTGTGTATGTTTTTTCCCCAAAAATAGAGGCAATTTTTGTGTCCAAAAATAGAGGCCATTTTTTGTGTCTGTTTTTTGCCCAAAAATAAAGGCCATTTTTGTGTCTGTTTTTTGCCCAAAAATAGAGGCAATTTTTGTGTCTGTTTTTTGCCCAAAAATAGAGGCAAATTTTGTGTCTGTTTTTTGCCCAAAAATAGAGGCAATTTTTGTGTCCAAAAATAGAGGCAATTTTTGTGTCTGTTTTTTGGCCAAAATTAGAGGCCTTTTTTGTGTCTGTTTTTTGCCCAAAAAGAGATGCAATTTTTGTGTCTGTATTTTTCCCCAAAATAGAGGCAATTTTTGTGTCCAAAAATAGAGGCAATTTTTGTGTCTGTTTTTTGCCCAAAAATAAAAGCCATTTTTGTGTCTGTTTTTTGCCCAAAAATAGAGGCAATTTTTGTGTCCAAAAATAGAGGCAATTTTTGTGTCTGTTTTTTGCCCAAAATTAGAGGCCATTTTTGTGTCTGTTTTTTGCCCAAAAATAGAGGCCATTTTTGTGTCTGTTTTTTGCCCAAAAAGAGAGGCAATTTTTGTGTCCAAAAATAGAGGCAATTTTTGTGTCTGTTTTTTGGCCAAAATTAGAGGCCTTTTTTGTGTCTGTTTTTTGCCCAAAAAGAGATGCAATTTTTGTGTCTTTTTTTTGCCCAAAAATAGAGGCCATTTTTGTGTCTGTTTTTTGCCCAAAAATAGAGGCAATTTTTGTGTCCAAAAATAGAGGCCATTTTTGCGTCTGTTCTTTGCCAAAAAATAGAGGCAATTTTTGTGTCTGTTATTTCCCCAAAAATAGAGGCAATTTTTGTGTCCAAAAGTAGAGGCAATTTTTGTGTCTGTTTTTTGCCCAAAAATAAAAGCCATTTTTGTGTCTGTTTTTTGCCCAAAAATAGAGGCCATTTTTGTGTCTGTTTTTTGCCCAAAAAGAGAGGCCATTTTTGTGTCTGTTTTTTGCCCAAAAATAGAGGCAATTTTTGTGTCCAAAAATAGAGGCCATTTTTGTGTCTGTTCTTTGCCAAAAAATAGAGGCAATTTTTGTGTCTGTTTTTTCCCCAAAAATAGAGGCAATTTTTGTGTCCAAAAATAGAGGCAATTTTTGTGTCTGTTTTTTGCCCAAAAATAAAAGCCATTTTTGTGTCTGTTTTTTGCCCAAAAATAGAGGCAAATTTTGTGTCTGTTTTTTGCCCAAAAATAGAGGCAATTTTTGTGTCCAAAAATAGAGGCAATTTTTGTGTCTGTTTTTTGGCCAAAATTAGAGGCCTTTTTTGTGTCTGTTTTTTGCCCAAAAAGAGATGCAATTTTTGTGTCTGTATTTTTCCCCAAAATAGAGGCAATTTTTGTGTCCAAAAATAGAGGCAATTTTTGTGTCTGTTTTTTGCCCAAAAATAAAAGCCATTTTTGTGTCTGTTTTTTGCCCAAAAATAGAGGCAATTTTTGTGTCCAAAAATAGAGGCAATTTTTGTGTCTGTTTTTTGCCCAAAATTAGAGGCCATTTTTGTGTCTGTTTTTTGCCCAAAAATAGAGGCCATTTTTGTGTCTGTTTTTTGCCCAAAAAGAGAGGCAATTTTTGTGTCCAAAAATAGAGGCAATTTTTGTGTCTGTTTTTTGGCCAAAATTAGAGGCCTTTTTTGTGTCTGTTTTTTGCCCAAAAAGAGATGCAATTTTTGTGTCTGTTTTTTGCCCAAAAATAGAGGCCATTTTTGTGTCTGTTTTTTGCCCAAAAATAGAGGCAATTTTTGTGTCCAAAAATAGAGGCCATTTTTGTGTCTGTTCTTTGCCAAAAAATAGAGGCAATTTTTGTGTCTGTTTTTTCCCCAAAAATAGAGGCAATTTTTGTGTCCAAAAATAGAGGCAATTTTTGTGTCTGTTTTTTGCCCAAAAATAAAAGCCATTTTTGTGTCTGTTTTTTGCCCAAAAATAGAGGCCATTTTTGTGTCTGTTTTTTGCCCAAAAAGAGAGGCCATTTTTGTGTCTGTTTTTTGCCCAAAAATAGAGGCAATTTTTGTGTCCAAAAATAGAGGCCATTTTTGTGTCTGTTCTTTGCCAAAAAATAGAGGCAATTTTTGTGTCTGTTTTTTCCCCAAAAATAGAGGCAATTTTTGTGTCCAAAAATAGAGGCAATTTTTGTGTCTGTTTTTTGCCCAAAAATAAAAGCCATTTTTGTGTCTGTTTTTTGCCCAAAAATAGAGGCAATTTTTGTGTCCAAAAATAGAGGCAATTTTTGTGTCCAAAAATAGAGGCAATTTTTGTGTCTGTTTTTTTTCCCAAAATTAGAGGCCATTTTTGTGTCTGTTTTTTGCCCAAAAATAGAGGCCATTTTTGTGTCTGTTTTTTGCCCAAAAAGAGAGGCAATTTTTGTGTCCAAAAATAGAGGCAATTTTTGTGTCTGTTTTTTGCCCAAAATTAGAGGCCATTTTTGTGTCTGTTTTTTGCCCAAAAATAGAGGCCATTTTTGTGTCTGTTTTTTGCCCAAAAAGAGAGGCAATTTTTGTGTCCAAAAATAGAGGCAATTTTTGTGTCTGTTTTTTGCCCAAAAATAAAAGCCATTTTTGTGTCTGTTTTTTGCCCAAAAATAGAGGCAATTTTTGTGTCCAAAAATAGAGGCAATTTTTGTGTCTGTTTTTTGCCCAAAATTAGAGGCCATTTTTGTGTCTGTTTTTTGCTCAAAAATAGAGGCCATTTTTGTGTCTGTTTTTTGCCCAAAAAGAGAGGCAATTTTTGTGTCCAAAAATAGAGGCAATTTTTGTGTCTGTTTTTTGGCCAAAATTAGAGGCCTTTTTTGTGTCTGTTTTTTGCCCAAAAAGAGATGCAATTTTTGTGTCTGTTTTTTGCCCAAAAATAGAGGCAATTTTTGTGTCCAAAAATAGAGGCAATTTTTTTGTCTGTTTTTTGCCCAAAAATAGAGGCCATTTTTGTGTCTGTTTTTTGCCCAAAAAGAGAGGCAATTTTTGTGTCCAAAAATAGAGGCAATTTTTGTGTCTGTTTTTTGGCCAAAATTAGAGGCCTTTTTTGTGTCTGTTTTTTGCCCAAAAAGAGATGCAATTTTTGTGTCTGTTTTTTGCCCAAAAATAGAGGCAATTTTTGTGTCCAAAAATAGAGGCAATTTTTTTGTCTGTTTTTTGCCCAAAAATAGAGGCCATTTTTGTGTCTGTTTTTTGCCCAAAAAGAGAGGCAATTTTTGTGTCTGTTTTTTGCCCAAAAATAGAGGCAATTTTTGTGTCCAAAAATAGAGGCCATTTTTGTGTCTGTTCTTTGCCAAAAAATAGAGGCAATTTTTGTGTCTGTTTTTTCCCCAAAAATAGAGGCAATTTTTGTGTCTGTTTTTTGCCCAAAAATAGAGGCAATTTTTGTGTCTGTTTTTTGCCCAAAAATAAAGGCCATTTTTGTGTCTGTTTTTTGCCCAAAAATGGAGGCAATTTTTGTGTCCAAAAATAGAGGCAATTTTGTGTCTGTTTTTTGCCCAAAAATAGAGGCAATTTTTGTGTCCAAAAATAGAGGCAATTTTTGTGTCTGTTTTTGCCCAAAATTAGAGGCCATTTTTGTGTCTGTTTTTTGCCCAAAAATAGAGGCCATTTTTGTGTCTGTTTTTTGCCCAAAAAGAGAGGCCATTTTTGTGTCCAAAAATAGAGGCAATTTTTGTGTCTGTTTTTTGCCCAAAAATAGAGGCAATTTTTGTGTCCAAAAATAGAGGCAATTTTTGTGTCTGTTTTTTGCCCAAAATTAGAGGCAATTTTTGTGTCTGTTTTTTTCCCAAAAATAGAGGCAATTTTTGTGTCCAAAAATAGAGGCAATTTTTGTGTCCAAAAATAGAGGCAATTTTTGTGTCCAAAAATAGAGGCAATTTTTGTGTCTGTTTTTTGGCCAAAATTAGAGGCCTTTTTTGTGTCTGTTTTTTGCCCAAAAAGAGATGCAATTTTTGTGTCTGTTTTTTTCCCCAAAATAGAGGCAATTTTTGTGTCCAAAAATAGAGGCAATTTTTGTGTCTGTTTTTTGCCCAAAAATAAAAGCCATTTTTGTGTCTGTTTTTTGCCCAAAAATAGAGGCAATTTTTGTGTCCAAAAATAGAGGCAATTTTTGTGTCTGTTTTTTGCCCAAAATTAGAGGCCATTTTTGTGTCTGTTTTTTGCCCAAAAATAGAGGCCATTTTTGTGTCTGTTTTTTGCCCAAAAAGAGAGGCAATTTTTGTGTCCAAAAATAGAGGCAATTTTTGTGTCTGTTTTTTGGCCAAAATTAGAGGCCTTTTTTGTGTCTGTTTTTTGCCCAAAAAGAGATGCAATTTTTGTGTCTGTTTTTTGCCCAAAAATAGAGGCAATTTTTGTGTCCAAAAATAGAGGCAATTTTTTTGTCTGTTTTTTGCCCAAAAATAGAGGCCATTTTTGTGTCTGTTTTTTGCCCAAAAAGAGAGGCAATTTTTGTGTCTGTTTTTTGCCCAAAAATAGAGGCAATTTTTGTGTCCAGAAATAGAGGCCATTTTTGTGTCTGTTCTTTGCCAAAAAATAGAGGCAATTTTTGTATCTGTTTTTTCCCCAAAAATAGAGGCAATTTTTGTGTCTGTTTTTTGCCCAAAAATAGAGGCAACTTTTGTGTCCAAAAATAGAGGCAATTTTTGTGTCTGTTTTTTGGCCAAAATTAGAGGCCTTTTTTGTGTCTGTTTTTTGCCCAAAAAGAGATGCAATTTTTGTGTCTGTATTTTTCCCCAAAATAGAGGCAATTTTTGTGTCCAAAAATAGAGGCAATTTTTGTGTCTGTTTTTTGCCCAAAAATAAAAGCCATTTTTGTGTCTGTTTTTTGCCCAAAAATAGAGGCAATTTTTGTGTCCAAAAATAGAGGCAATTTTTGTGTCTGTTTTTTGCCCAAAATTAGAGGCCATTTTTGTGTCTGTTTTTTGCCCAAAAATAGAGGCCATTTTTGTGTCTGTTTTTTGCCCAAAAAGAGAGGCAATTTTTGTGTCCAAAAATAGAGGCAATTTTTGTGTCTGTTTTTTGGCCAAAATTAGAGGCCTTTTTTGTGTCTGTTTTTTGCCCAAAAAGAGATGCAATTTTTGTGTCTGTTTTTTGCCCAAAAATAGAGGCAATTTTTGTGTCCAAAAATAGAGGCAATTTTTTTGTCTGTTTTTTGCCCAAAAATAGAGGCCATTTTTGTGTCTGTTTTTTGCCCAAAAAGAGAGGCAATTTTTGTGTCTGTTTTTTGCCCAAAAATAGAGGCAATTTTTGTGTCCAGAAATAGAGGCCATTTTTGTGTCTGTTCTTTGCCAAAAAATAGAGGCAATTTTTGTATCTGTTTTTTCCCCAAAAATAGAGGCAATTTTTGTGTCTGTTTTTTGCCCAAAAATAGAGGCAACTTTTGTGTCCAAAAATAGAGGCCATTTTTGTGTCTGTTTTTTGCCCAAAAATAAAGGCCATTTTTGTGTCTGTTTTTTGCCCAAAAATAGAGGCAATTTTTGTGTCTGTTTTTTGCCCAAAAATAGAGGCAAATTTTGTGTCTGTTTTTTGCCCAAAAATAGAGGCAATTTTTGTGTTCAAAAATAGAGGCAATTTTTGTGTCTGTTTTTTGGCCAAAATTAGAGGCCTTTTTTGTGTCTGTTTTTTGCCCAAAAAGAGATGCAATTTTTGTGTCTGTTTTTTTCCCCAAAATAGAGGCAATTTTTGTGTCCAAAAATAGAGGCAATTTTTGTGTCTGTTTTTTGCCCAAAAATAAAAGCCATTTTTGTGTCTGTTTTTTGCCCAAAAATAGAGGCAATTTTTGTGTCCAAAAATAGAGGCAATTTTTGTGTCCAAAAATAGAGGCAATTTTTGTGTCTGTTTTTTGCCCAAAATTAGAGGCCATTTTTGTGTCTGTTTTTTGCCCAAAAATAGAGGCCATTTTTGTGTCTGTTTTTTGCCCAAAAAGAGAGGCAATTTTTGTGTCCAAAAATAGAGGCAATTTTTGTGTCTGTTTTTTGCCCAAAAATAAAAGCCATTTTTGTGTCTGTTTTTTGCCCAAAAATAGAGGCAATTTTTGTGTCCAAAAATAGAGGCAATTTTTGTGTCTGTTTTTTGCCCAAAATTAGAGGCAATTTTTGTGTCTGTTTTTTGCCCAAAAAGAGAGGCAATTTTTGTGTCCAAAAATAGAGGCAATTTTTGTGTCTGTTTTTTGGCCAAAATTAGAGGCCTTTTTTGTGTCTGTTTTTTGCCCAAAAAGAGAGGCAATTTTTGTGTCCAAAAATAGAGGCAATTTTTGTGTCTGTTTTTTGCCCAAAAATAAAAGCCATTTTTGTGTCTGTTTTTTGCCCAAAAATAGAGGCAATTTTTGTGTCCAAAAATAGAGGCAATTTTTGTGTCTGTTTTTTGCCCAAAATTAGAGGCCATTTTTGTGTCTGTTTTTTGCCCAAAAATAGAGGCCATTTTTGTGTCTGTTTTTTGCCCAAAAAGAGAGGCAATTTTTGTGTCCAAAAATAGAGGCAATTTTTGTGTCTGTTTTTTGGCCAAAATTAGAGGCCTTTTTTGTGTCTGTTTTTTGCCCAAAAAGAGATGCAATTTTTGTGTCTGTTTTTTGCCCAAAAATAGAGGCAATTTTTGTGTCCAAAAATAGAGGCAATTTTTTTGTCTGTTTTTTGCCCAAAAATAGAGGCCATTTTTGTGTCTGTTTTTTGCCCAAAAAGAGAGGCAATTTTTGTGTCTGTTTTTTGCCCAAAAATAGAGGCAATTTTTGTGTCCAGAAATAGAGGCCATTTTTGTGTCTGTTCTTTGCCAAAAAATAGAGGCAATTTTTGTATCTGTTTTTTCCCCAAAAATAGAGGCAATTTTTGTGTCTGTTTTTTGCCCAAAAATAGAGGCAACTTTTGTGTCCAAAAATAGAGGCCATTTTTGTGTCTGTTTTTTGCCCAAAAATAAAGGCCATTTTTGTGTCTGTTTTTTGCCCAAAAATAGAGGCAATTTTTGTGTCTGTTTTTTGCCCAAAAATAGAGGCAAATTTTGTGTCTGTTTTTTGCCCAAAAATAGAGGCAATTTTTGTGTTCAAAAATAGAGGCAATTTTTGTGTCTGTTTTTTGGCCAAAATTAGAGGCCTTTTTTGTGTCTGTTTTTTGCCCAAAAAGAGATGCAATTTTTGTGTCTGTTTTTTTCCCCAAAATAGAGGCAATTTTTGTGTCCAAAAATAGAGGCAATTTTTGTGTCTGTTTTTTGCCCAAAAATAAAAGCCATTTTTGTGTCTGTTTTTTGCCCAAAAATAGAGGCAATTTTTGTGTCCAAAAATAGAGGCAATTTTTGTGTCTGTTTTTTGCCCAAAATTAGAGGCCATTTTTGTGTCTGTTTTTTGCCCAAAAATAGAGGCCATTTTTGTGTCTGTTTTTTGCCCAAAAAGAGAGGCAATTTTTGTGTCCAAAAATAGAGGCAATTTTTGTGTCTGTTTTTTGCCCAAAAATAAAAGCCATTTTTGTGTCTGTTTTTTGCCCAAAAATAGAGGCAATTTTTGTGTCCAAAAATAGAGGCAATTTTTGTGTCTGTTTTTTGCCCAAAATTAGAGGCAATTTTTGTGTCTGTTTTTTGCCCAAAAAGAGAGGCAATTTTTGTGTCCAAAAATAGAGGCAATTTTTGTGTCTGTTTTTTGGCCAAAATTAGAGGCCTTTTTTGTGTCTGTTTTTTGCCCAAAAAGAGAGGCAATTTTTGTGTCTGTTTTTTGCCCAAAAATAGAGGCAATTTTTGTGTCCAAAAATAGAGGCCATTTTTGTGTCTGTTCTTTGCCAAAAAATAGAGGCAATTTTTGTGTCTGTTTTTTCCCCAAAAATAGAGGCAATTTTTGTGTGTGTTTTTTGCCCAAAAATAGAGGCAATTTTTGTGTCCAAAAATAGAGGCAATTTTTGTGTCTGTTTTTTGCCCAAAAATAAAGGCCATTTTTGTGTCTGTTTTTTGCCCAAAAATGGAGGCAATTTTTGTGTCCAAAAATAGAGGCAATTTTGTGTCTGTTTTTTTCCCAAAAATAGAGGCAATTTTTGTGTCCAAAAATAGAGGCAATTTTTGTGTCTGTTTTTGCCCAAAATTAGAGGCCATTTTTGTGTCTGTTTTTTGCCCAAAAATAGAGGCCATTTTTGTGTCTGTTTTTTGCCCAAAAAGAGAGGCCATTTTTGTGTCCAAAAATAGAGGCAATTTTTGTGTCTGTTTTTTGTCCAAAAATAGAGGCAATTTTTGTGTCTGTTTTTTGGCCAAAATTAGAGGCCTTTTTTGTGTCTGTTTTTTGCCCAAAAAGAGATGCAATTTTTGTGTCTGTATTTTCCCCCAAAATAGAGGCAATTTTTGTGTCCAAAAATAGAGGCAATTTTTGTGTCTGTTTTTTGCCCAAAAATAAAAGCCATTTTTGTGTCTGTTTTTTGCCCAAAAATAGAGGCAATTTTTGTGTCCAAAAATAGAGGCAATTTTTGTGTCTGTTTTTTGCCCAAAATTAGAGGCCATTTTTGTGTCTGTTTTTTGCCCAAAAATAGAGGCCATTTTTGTGTCTGTTTTTTGCCCAAAAAGAGAGGCAATTTTTGTGTCCAAAAATAGAGGCAATTTTTGTGTCTGTTTTTTGGCCAAAATTAGAGGCCTTTTTTGTGTCTGTTTTTTGCCCAAAAAGAGATGCAATTTTTGTGTCTGTTTTTTGCCCAAAAAGAGAGGTAATTTTTGTGTCTGTGTTTTGCCCAAAAATAGAGGCAATTTTTGTGTCCAAAAATAGAGGCAATTTTTGTGTCCAAAAATAGAGGCAATTTTTGTGTCTGTTTTTTGGCCAAAATTAGAGGCCTTTTTTGTGTCTGTTTTTTGCCCAAAAAGAGATGCAATTTTTGTGTCTGTATTTTTCCCCAAAATAGAGGCAATTTTTGTGTCCAAAAATAGAGGCAATTTTTGTGTCTGTTTTTTGCCCAAAATTAGAGGCCATTTTTGTGTCTGTTTTTTGCCCAAAAATAGAGGCCATTTTTGTGTCTGTTTTTTGCCCAAAAAGAGAGGCAATTTTTGTGTCCAAAAATAGAGGCAATTTTTGTGTCTGTTTTTTGCCCAAAAATAAAGGCCATTTTTGTGTCTGTTTTTTGCCCAAAAATGGAGGCAATTTTTGTGTCCAAAAATAGAGGCAATTTTGTGTCTGTTTTTTGCCCAAAAATAGAGGCAATTTTTGTGTCCAAAAATAGAGGCAATTTTTGTGTCTGTTTTTGCCCAAAATTAGAGGCCATTTTTGTGTCTGTTTTTTGCCCAAAAATAGAGGCCATTTTTGTGTCTGTTTTTTGCCCAAAAAGAGAGGCCATTTTTGTGTCCAAAAATAGAGGCAATTTTTGTGTCTGTTTTTTGCCCAAAAATAGAGGCAATTTTTGTGTCCAAAAATAGAGGCAATTTTTGTGTCTGTTTTTTGCCCAAAATTAGAGGCAATTTTTGTGTCTGTTTTTTTCCCAAAAATAGAGGCAATTTTTGTGTCCAAAAATAGAGGCAATTTTTGTGTCCAAAAATAGAGGCAATTTTTGTGTCTGTTTTTTGGCCAAAATTAGAGGCCTTTTTTGTGTCTGTTTTTTGCCCAAAAAGAGATGCAATTTTTGTGTCTGTATTTTCCCCCAAAATAGAGGCAATTTTTGTGTCCAAAAATAGAGGCAATTTTTGTGTCTGTTTTTTGCCCAAAAATAAAAGCCATTTTTGTGTCTGTTTTTTGCCCAAAAATAGAGGCAATTTTTGTGTCCAGAAATAGAGGCCATTTTTGTGTCTGTTCTTTGCCAAAAAATAGAGGCAATTTTTGTATCTGTTTTTTCCCCAAAAATAGAGGCAATTTTTGTGTCTGTTTTTTGCCCAAAAATAGAGGCAACTTTTGTGTCCAAAAATAGAGGCCATTTTTGTGTCTGTTTTTTGCCCAAAAATAAAGGCCATTTTTGTGTCTGTTTTTTGCCCAAAAATAGAGGCAATTTTTGTGTCTGTTTTTTGCCCAAAAATAGAGGCAAATTTTGTGTCTGTTTTTTGCCCAAAAATAGAGGCAATTTTTGTGTTCAAAAATAGAGGCAATTTTTGTGTCTGTTTTTTGGCCAAAATTAGAGGCCTTTTTTGTGTCTGTTTTTTGCCCAAAAAGAGATGCAATTTTTGTGTCTGTTTTTTTCCCCAAAATAGAGGCAATTTTTGTGTCCAAAAATAGAGGCAATTTTTGTGTCTGTTTTTTGCCCAAAAATAAAAGCCATTTTTGTGTCTGTTTTTTGCCCAAAAATAGAGGCAATTTTTGTGTCCAAAAATAGAGGCAATTTTTGTGTCTGTTTTTTGCCCAAAATTAGAGGCCATTTTTGTGTCTGTTTTTTGCCCAAAAATAGAGGCCATTTTTGTGTCTGTTTTTTGCCCAAAAAGAGAGGCAATTTTTGTGTCCAAAAATAGAGGCAATTTTTGTGTCTGTTTTTTGCCCAAAAATAAAAGCCATTTTTGTGTCTGTTTTTTGCCCAAAAATAGAGGCAATTTTTGTGTCCAAAAATAGAGGCAATTTTTGTGTCTGTTTTTTGCCCAAAATTAGAGGCAATTTTTGTGTCTGTTTTTTGCCCAAAAAGAGAGGCAATTTTTGTGTCCAAAAATAGAGGCAATTTTTGTGTCTGTTTTTTGGCCAAAATTAGAGGCCTTTTTTGTGTCTGTTTTTTGCCCAAAAAGAGAGGCAATTTTTGTGTCTGTTTTTTGCCCAAAAATAGAGGCAATTTTTGTGTCCAAAAATAGAGGCCATTTTTGTGTCTGTTCTTTGCCAAAAAATAGAGGCAATTTTTGTGTCTGTTTTTTCCCCAAAAATAGAGGCAATTTTTGTGTGTGTTTTTTGCCCAAAAATAGAGGCAATTTTTGTGTCCAAAAATAGAGGCAATTTTTGTGTCTGTTTTTTGCCCAAAAATAAAGGCCATTTTTGTGTCTGTTTTTTGCCCAAAAATGGAGGCAATTTTTGTGTCCAAAAATAGAGGCAATTTTGTGTCTGTTTTTTTCCCAAAAATAGAGGCAATTTTTGTGTCCAAAAATAGAGGCAATTTTTGTGTCTGTTTTTGCCCAAAATTAGAGGCCATTTTTGTGTCTGTTTTTTGCCCAAAAATAGAGGCCATTTTTGTGTCTGTTTTTTGCCCAAAAAGAGAGGCCATTTTTGTGTCCAAAAATAGAGGCAATTTTTGTGTCTGTTTTTTGTCCAAAAATAGAGGCAATTTTTGTGTCTGTTTTTTGGCCAAAATTAGAGGCCTTTTTTGTGTCTGTTTTTTGCCCAAAAAGAGATGCAATTTTTGTGTCTGTATTTTCCCCCAAAATAGAGGCAATTTTTGTGTCCAAAAATAGAGGCAATTTTTGTGTCTGTTTTTTGCCCAAAAATAAAAGCCATTTTTGTGTCTGTTTTTTGCCCAAAAATAGAGGCAATTTTTGTGTCCAAAAATAGAGGCAATTTTTGTGTCTGTTTTTTGCCCAAAATTAGAGGCCATTTTTGTGTCTGTTTTTTGCCCAAAAATAGAGGCCATTTTTGTGTCTGTTTTTTGCCCAAAAAGAGAGGCAATTTTTGTGTCCAAAAATAGAGGCAATTTTTGTGTCTGTTTTTTGGCCAAAATTAGAGGCCTTTTTTGTGTCTGTTTTTTGCCCAAAAAGAGATGCAATTTTTGTGTCTGTTTTTTGCCCAAAAAGAGAGGTAATTTTTGTGTCTGTGTTTTGCCCAAAAATAGAGGCAATTTTTGTGTCCAAAAATAGAGGCAATTTTTGTGTCCAAAAATAGAGGCAATTTTTGTGTCTGTTTTTTGGCCAAAATTAGAGGCCTTTTTTGTGTCTGTTTTTTGCCCAAAAAGAGATGCAATTTTTGTGTCTGTATTTTTCCCCAAAATAGAGGCAATTTTTGTGTCCAAAAATAGAGGCAATTTTTGTGTCTGTTTTTTGCCCAAAATTAGAGGCCATTTTTGTGTCTGTTTTTTGCCCAAAAATAGAGGCCATTTTTGTGTCTGTTTTTTGCCCAAAAAGAGAGGCAATTTTTGTGTCCAAAAATAGAGGCAATTTTTGTGTCTGTTTTTTGCCCAAAAATAAAGGCCATTTTTGTGTCTGTTTTTTGCCCAAAAATGGAGGCAATTTTTGTGTCCAAAAATAGAGGCAATTTTGTGTCTGTTTTTTGCCCAAAAATAGAGGCAATTTTTGTGTCCAAAAATAGAGGCAATTTTTGTGTCTGTTTTTGCCCAAAATTAGAGGCCATTTTTGTGTCTGTTTTTTGCCCAAAAATAGAGGCCATTTTTGTGTCTGTTTTTTGCCCAAAAAGAGAGGCCATTTTTGTGTCCAAAAATAGAGGCAATTTTTGTGTCTGTTTTTTGCCCAAAAATAGAGGCAATTTTTGTGTCCAAAAATAGAGGCAATTTTTGTGTCTGTTTTTTGCCCAAAATTAGAGGCAATTTTTGTGTCTGTTTTTTTCCCAAAAATAGAGGCAATTTTTGTGTCCAAAAATAGAGGCAATTTTTGTGTCCAAAAATAGAGGCAATTTTTGTGTCTGTTTTTTGGCCAAAATTAGAGGCCTTTTTTGTGTCTGTTTTTTGCCCAAAAAGAGATGCAATTTTTGTGTCTGTATTTTCCCCCAAAATAGAGGCAATTTTTGTGTCCAAAAATAGAGGCAATTTTTGTGTCTGTTTTTTGCCCAAAAATAAAAGCCATTTTTGTGTCTGTTTTTTGCCCAAAAATAGAGGCAATTTTTGTGTCCAAAAATAGAGGCAATTTTTGTGTCTGTTTTTTGCCCAAAATTAGAGGCCATTTTTTTGTCTGTTTTTTGCCCAAAAATAGAGGCCATTTTTGTGTCTGTTTTTTGCCCAAAAAGAGAGGCAATTTTTGTGTCCAAAAATAGAGGCAATTTTTGTGTCTGTTTTTTGGCCAAAATTAGAGGCCTTTTTTGTGTCTGTTTTTTGCCCAAAAAGAGATGCAATTTTTGTGTCTGTTTTTTGCCCAAAAAGAGAGGTAATTTTTGTGTCTGTGTTTTGCCCAAAAATAGAGGCAATTTTTGTGTCCAAAAATAGAGGCAATTTTTGTGTCCAAAAATAGAGGCAATTTTTGTGTCCAAAAATAGAGGCAATTTTTGTGTCTGTTTTTTGGCCAAAATTAGAGGCCTTTTTTGTGTCTGTTTTTTGCCCAAAAAGAGATGCAATTTTTGTTTCTGTATTTTTCCCCAAAATAGAGGCAATTTTTGTGTCTGTTTTTTGCCCAAAATTAGAGGCCATTTTTGTGTCTGTTTTTTGCCCAAAAATAGAGGCCATTTTTGTGTCTGTTTTTTGCCCAAAAAGAGAGGCAATTTTTGTGTCCAAAAATAGAGGCAATTTTTGTGTCTGTTTTTTGGCCAAAATTAGAGGCCTTTTTTGTGTCTGTTTTTTGCCCAAAAAGAGATGCAATTTTTGTGTCTGTTTTTTGCCCAAAAATAGAGGCAATTTTTGTGTCCAAAAATAGAGGCAATTTTTTTGTCTGTTTTTTGCCCAAAAATAGAGGCCATTTTTGTGTCTGTTTTTTGCCCAAAAAGAGAGGCAATTTTTGTGTCTGTTTTTTGCCCAAAAATAGAGTCAATTTTTGTGTCCAGAAATAAAGGCCATTTTTGTGTCTGTTCTTTGCCAAAAAATAGAGGCAATTTTTGTATCTGTTTTTTCCCCAAAAATAGAGGCAATTTTTGTGTCTGTTTTTTGCCCAAAAATAGAGGCAATTTTTGTGTCCAAAAATAGAGGCCATTTTTGTGTCTGTTTTTTGCCCAAAAATAAAGGCCATTTTTGTGTCTGTTTTTTGCCCAAAAATAGAGGCAATTTTTGTGTCTGTTTTTTGCCCAAAAATAGAGGCAAATTTTGTGTCTGTTTTTTGCCCAAAAATAGAGGCAATTTTTGTGTTCAAAAATAGAGGCAATTTTTGTGTTCAAAAATAGAGGCAATTTTTGTGTCTGTTTTTTGGCCAAAATTAGAGGCCTTTTTTGTGTCTGTTTTTTGCCCAAAAAGAGATGCAATTTTTGTGTCTGTTTTTTTCCCCAAAATAGAGGCAATTTTTGTGTCCAAAAATAGAGGCAATTTTTGTGTCTGTTTTTTGCCCAAAAATAAAAGCCATTTTTGTGTCTGTTTTTTGCCCAAAAATAGAGGCAATTTTTGTGTCCAAAAATAGAGGCAATTTTTGTGTCTGTTTTTGCCCAAAATTAGAGGCCATTTTTGTGTCTGTTTTTTGCCCAAAAATAGAGGCCATTTTTGTGTCTGTTTTTTGCCCAAAAAGAGAGGCCATTTTTGTGTCCAAAAATAGAGGCAATTTTTGTGTCTGTTTTTTGCCCAAAAATAGAGGCAATTTTTGTGTCCAAAAATAGAGGCAATTTTTGTGTCTGTTTTTTGCCCAAAATTAGAGGCAATTTTTGTGTCTGTTTTTTTCCCAAAAATAGAGGCAATTTTTGTGTCCAAAAATAGAGGCAATTTTTGTGTCCAAAAATAGAGGCAATTTTTGTGTCTGTTTTTTGGCCAAAATTAGAGGCCTTTTTTGTGTCTGTTTTTTGCCCAAAAAGAGATGCAATTTTTGTGTCTGTATTTTCCCCCAAAATAGAGGCAATTTTTGTGTCCAAAAATAGAGGCAATTTTTGTGTCTGTTTTTTGCCCAAAAATAAAAGCCATTTTTGTGTCTGTTTTTTGCCCAAAAATAGAGGCAATTTTTGTGTCCAAAAATAGAGGCAATTTTTGTGTCTGTTTTTTGCCCAAAATTAGAGGCCATTTTTTTGTCTGTTTTTTGCCCAAAAATAGAGGCCATTTTTGTGTCTGTTTTTTGCCCAAAAAGAGAGGCAATTTTTGTGTCCAAAAATAGAGGCAATTTTTGTGTCTGTTTTTTGGCCAAAATTAGAGGCCTTTTTTGTGTCTGTTTTTTGCCCAAAAAGAGATGCAATTTTTGTGTCTGTTTTTTGCCCAAAAAGAGAGGTAATTTTTGTGTCTGTGTTTTGCCCAAAAATAGAGGCAATTTTTGTGTCCAAAAATAGAGGCAATTTTTGTGTCCAAAAATAGAGGCAATTTTTGTGTCTGTTTTTTGGCCAAAATTAGAGGCCTTTTTTGTGTCTGTTTTTTGCCCAAAAAGAGATGCAATTTTTGTTTCTGTATTTTTCCCCAAAATAGAGGCAATTTTTGTGTCCAAAAATAGAGGCAATTTTTGTGTCTGTTTTTTGCCCAAAATTAGAGGCCATTTTTGTGTCTGTTTTTTGCCCAAAAATAGAGGCCATTTTTGTGTCTGTTTTTTGCCCAAAAAGAGAGGCAATTTTTGTGTCCAAAAATAGAGGCAATTTTTGTGTCTGTTTTTTGGCCAAAATTAGAGGCCTTTTTTGTGTCTGTTTTTTGCCCAAAAAGAGATGCAATTTTTGTGTCTGTTTTTTGCCCAAAAATAGAGGCAATTTTTGTGTCCAAAAATAGAGGCAATTTTTTTGTCTGTTTTTTGCCCAAAAATAGAGGCCATTTTTGTGTCTGTTTTTTGCCCAAAAAGAGAGGCAATTTTTGTGTCTGTTTTTTGCCCAAAAATAGAGTCAATTTTTGTGTCCAGAAATAGAGGCCATTTTTGTGTCTGTTCTTTGCCAAAAAATAGAGGCAATTTTTGTATCTGTTTTTTCCCCAAAAATAGAGGCAATTTTTGTGTCTGTTTTTTGCCCAAAAATAGAGGCAATTTTTGTGTCCAAAAATAGAGGCCATTTTTGTGTCTGTTTTTTGCCCAAAAATAAAGGCCATTTTTGTGTCTGTTTTTTGCCCAAAAATAGAGGCAATTTTTGTGTCTGTTTTTTGCCCAAAAATAGAGGCAATTTTTGTGTCCAAAAATAGAGGCCATTTTTGTGTCTGTTCTTTGCCAAAAAATAGAGGCAATTTTTGTATCTGTTTTTTCCCCAAAAATAGAGGCAATTTTTGTGTCTGTTTTTTGCCCAAAAATAGAGGCAATTTTTGTGTCTGTTTTTTGCCCAAAAATAGAGTCAATTTTTGTGTCCAGAAATAGAGGCCATTTTTGTGTCTGTTCTTTGCCAAAAAATAGAGGCAATTTTTGTATCTGTTTTTTCCCCAAAAATAGAGGCAATTTTTGTGTCTGTTTTTTGCCCAAAAATAGAGGCAATTTTTGTGTCCAAAAATAGAGGCCATTTTTGTGTCTGTTTTTTGCCCAAAAATAAAGGCCATTTTTGTGTCTGTTTTTTGCCCAAAAATAGAGGCAATTTTTGTGTCTGTTTTTTGCCCAAAAATAGAGGCAAATTTGGTGTCTGTTTTTTGCCCAAAAATAGAGGCAATTTTTGTGTTCAAAAATAGAGGCAATTTTTGTGTTCAAAAATAGAGGCAATTTTTGTGTCTGTTTTTTGGCCAAAATTAGAGGCCTTTTTTGTGTCTGTTTTTTGCCCAAAAAGAGATGCAATTTTTGTGTCTGTTTTTTTCCCCAAAATAGAGGCAATTTTTGTGTCCAAAAATAGAGGCAATTTTTGTGTCTGTTTTTTGCCCAAAAATAAAAGCCATTTTTGTGTCTGTTTTTTGCCCAAAAATAGAGGCAATTTTTGTGTCCAAAAATAGAGGCAATTTTTGTGTCTGTTTTTGCCCAAAATTAGAGGCCATTTTTGTGTCTGTTTTTTGCCCAAAAATAGAGGCCATTTTTGTGTCTGTTTTTTGCCCAAAAAGAGAGGCCATTTTTGTGTCCAAAAATAGAGGCAATTTTTGTGTCTGTTTTTTGCCCAAAAATAGAGGCAATTTTTGTGTCCAAAAATAGAGGCAATTTTTGTGTCTGTTTTTTGCCCAAAATTAGAGGCAATTTTTGTGTCTGTTTTTTTCCCAAAAATAGAGGCAATTTTTGTGTCCAAAAATAGAGGCAATTTTTGTGTCCAAAAATAGAGGCAATTTTTGTGTCTGTTTTTTGGCCAAAATTAGAGGCCTTTTTTGTGTCTGTTTTTTGCCCAAAAAGAGATGCAATTTTTGTGTCTGTATTTTCCCCCAAAATAGAGGCAATTTTTGTGTCCAAAAATAGAGGCAATTTTTGTGTCTGTTTTTTGCCCAAAAATAAAAGCCATTTTTGTGTCTGTTTTTTGCCCAAAAATAGAGGCAATTTTTGTGTCTGTTTTTTGCCCAAAATTAGAGGCCATTTTTTTGTCTGTTTTTTGCCCAAAAATAGAGGCCATTTTTGTGTCTGTTTTTTGCCCAAAAAGAGAGGCAATTTTTGTGTCCAAAAATAGAGGCAATTTTTGTGTCTGTTTTTTGGCCAAAATTAGAGGCCTTTTTTGTGTCTGTTTTTTGCCCAAAAAGAGATGCAATTTTTGTGTCTGTTTTTTGCCCAAAAAGAGAGGTAATTTTTGTGTCTGTGTTTTGCCCAAAAATAGAGGCAATTTTTGTGTCCAAAAATAGAGGCAATTTTTGTGTCCAAAAATAGAGGCAATTTTTGTGTCTGTTTTTTGGCCAAAATTAGAGGCCTTTTTTGTGTCTGTTTTTTGCCCAAAAAGAGATGCAATTTTTGTTTCTGTATTTTTCCCCAAAATAGAGGCAATTTTTGTGTCCAAAAATAGAGGCAATTTTTGTGTCTGTTTTTTGCCCAAAATTAGAGGCCATTTTTGTGTCTGTTTTTTGCCCAAAAATAGAGGCCATTTTTGTGTCTGTTTTTTGCCCAAAAAGAGAGGCAATTTTTGTGTCCAAAAATAGAGGCAATTTTTGTGTCTGTTTTTTGGCCAAAATTAGAGGCCTTTTTTGTGTCTGTTTTTTGCCCAAAAAGAGATGCAATTTTTGTGTCTGTTTTTTGCCCAAAAATAGAGGCAATTTTTGTGTCCAAAAATAGAGGCAATTTTTTTGTCTGTTTTTTGCCCAAAAATAGAGGCCATTTTTGTGTCTGTTTTTTGCCCAAAAAGAGATGCAATTTTTGTGTCTGTTTTTTGCCCAAAAATAGAGGCAATTTTTGTGTCCAGAAATAGAGGCAATTTTTTTGTCTGTTTTTTGCCCAAAAATAGAGGCCATTTTTGTGTCTGTTTTTTGCCCAAAAAGAGAGGCAATTTTTGTGTCTGTTTTTTGCCCAAAAATAGAGTCAATTTTTGTGTCCAGAAATAGAGGCCATTTTTGTGTCTGTTCTTTGCCAAAAAATAGAGGCAATTTTTGTATCTGTTTTTTCCCCAAAAATAGAGGCAATTTTTGTGTCCAAAAATAGAGGCCATTTTTGTGTCTGTTTTTTGCCCAAAAATAAAGGCCATTTTTGTGTCTGTTTTTTGCCCAAAAATAGAGGCAATTTTTGTGTCTGTATTTTGCCCAAAAATAGAGGCAAATATTGTGTCTGTTTTTTGCCCAAAAATAGAGGCAATTTTTGTGTTCAAAAATAGAGGCAATTTTTGTGTTCAAAAATAGAGGCAATTTTTGTGTCTGTTTTTTGGCCAAAATTAGAGGCCTTTTTTGTGTCTGTTTTTTGCCCAAAAAGAGATGCAATTTTTGTGTCTGTTTTTTTCCCCAAAATAGAGGCAATTTTTGTGTCCAAAAATAGAGGCAATTTTTGTGTCTGTTTTTTGCCCAAAAATAAAAGCCATTTTTGTGTCTGTTTTTTGCCCAAAAATAGAGGCAATTTTTGTGTCCAAAAATAGAGGCAATTTTTGTGTCTGTTTTTTGCCCAAAATTAGAGGCCATTTTTGTGTTTGTTTTTTGCCCAAAAATAGAGGCCATTTTTGTGTCTGTTTTTTGCCCAAAAAGAGAGGCAATTTTTGTGTCCAAAAATAGAGGCAATTTTTGTGTCTGTTTTTTGGCCAAAATTAGAGGCCTTTTTTGTGTCTGTTTTTTGCCCAAAAAGAGATGCAATTTTTGTGTCTGTTTTTTGCCCAAAAATAGAGGCAATTTTTGTGTTCAAAAATAGAGGCAATTTTTGTGTCTGTTTTTTGGCCAAAATTAGAGGCCTTTTTTGTGTCTGTTTTTTGCCCAAAAAGAGATGCAATTTTTGTGTCTGTTTTTTTCCCCAAAATAGAGGCAATTTTTGTGTCCAAAAATAGAGGCAATTTTTGTGTCTGTTTTTTGGCCAAAATTAGAGGCCTTTTTTGTGTCTGTTTTTTGCCCAAAAAGAGATGCAATTTTTGTGTCTGTTTTTTGCCCAAAAATAGAGGCAATTTTTGTGTCCAAAAATAGAGGCAATTTTTTTGTCTGTTTTTTGCCCAAAAATAGAGGCCATTTTTGTGTCTGTTTTTTGCCCAAAAAGAGAGGCAATTTTTGTGTCTGTTTTTTGCCCAAAAATAGAGGCAATTTTTGTGTCCAAAAATAGAGGCCATTTTTGTGTCTGTTTTTTGCCCAAAAAGAGAGGCAATTTTTGTGTCCAAAAATAGAGGCAATTTTTGTGTCTGTTTTTTGCCCAAAAATAAAAGCCATTTTTGTGTCTGTTTTTTGCCCAAAAATAGAGGCAATTTTTGTGTCCAAAAATAGAGGCAATTTTTGTGTCTGTTTTTTGGCCAAAATTAGAGGCCTTTTTTGTGTCTGTTTTTTGCCCAAAAAGAGATGCAATTTTTGTGTCTGTTTTTTGCCCAAAAATAGAGGCAATTTTTGTGTCCAAAAATAGAGGCAATTTTTTTGTCTGTTTTTTGCCCAAAAATAGAGGCCATTTTTGTGTCTGTTTTTTGCCCAAAAAGAGAGGCAATTTTTGTGTCTGTTTTTTGCCCAAAAATAGAGGCAATTTTTGTGTCCAAAAATAGAGGCCATTTTTGTGTCTGTTCTTTGCCAAAAAATAGAGGCAATTTTTGTGTCTGTTTTTTCCCCCAAAAATAGAGGCAATTTTTGTGTGTGTTTTTTGCCCAAAAATAGAGGCAATTTTTGTGTCCAAAAATAGAGGCAATTTTTGTGTCTGTTTTTTGCCCAAAAATAAAGGCCATTTTTGTGTCTGTTTTTTGCCCAAAAATGGAGGCAATTTTTGTGTCCAAAAATAGAGGCAATTTTGTGTCTGTTTTTTGCCCAAAAATAGAGGCAATTTATGTGTCCAAAAATAGAGGCAATTTTTGTGTCTGTTTTTGCCCAAAATTAGAGGCCATTTTTGTGTCTGTTTTTTGCCCAAAAATAGAGGCCATTTTTGTGTCTGTTTTTTGCCCAAAAAGAGAGGCCATTTTTGTGTCCAAAAATAGAGGCAATTTTTGTGTCTGTTTTTTGCCCAAAAATAGAGGCAATTTTTGTGTCCAAAAATAGAGGCAATTTTTGTGTCTGTTTTTTGCCCAAAATTAGAGGCAATTTTTGTGTCTGTTTTTTTCCCAAAAATAGAGGCAATTTTTGTGTCCAAAAATAGAGGCAATTTTTGTGTCCAAAAATAGAGGCAATTTTTGTGTCTGTTTTTTGGCCAAAATTAGAGGCCTTTTTTGTGTCTGTTTTTTGCCCAAAAAGAGATGCAATTTTTGTGTCTGTATTTTCCCCCAAAATAGAGGCAATTTTTGTGTCCAAAAATAGAGGCAATTTTTGTGTCTGTTTTTTGCCCAAAAATAAAAGCCATTTTTGTGTCTGTTTTTTGCCCAAAAATAGAGGCAATTTTTGTGTCCAAAAATAGAGGCAATTTTTGTGTCTGTTTTTTGCCCAAAATTAGAGGCCATTTTTTTGTCTGTTTTTTGCCCAAAAATAGAGGCCATTTTTGTGTCTGTTTTTTGCCCAAAAAGAGAGGCAATTTTTGTGTCCAAAAATAGAGGCAATTTTTGTGTCTGTTTTTTGGCCAAAATTAGAGGCCTTTTTTGTGTCTGTTTTTTGCCCAAAAAGAGATGCAATTTTTGTGTCTGTTTTTTGCCCAAAAAGAGAGGTAATTTTTGTGTCTGTGTTTTGCCCAAAAATAGAGGCAATTTTTGTGTCCAAAAATAGAGGCAATTTTTGTGTCCAAAAATAGAGGCAATTTTTGTGTCTGTTTTTTGCCCAAAATTAGAGGCCATTTTTGTGTTTGTTTTTTGCCCAAAAATAGAGGCCATTTTTGTGTCTGTTTTTTGCCCAAAAAGAGAGGCAATTTTTGTGTCCAAAAATAGAGGCAATTTTTGTGTCTGTTTTTTGGCCAAAATTAGAGGCCTTTTTTGTGTCTGTTTTTTGCCCAAAAAGAGATGCAATTTTTGTGTCTGTTTTTTGCCCAAAAATAGAGGCAATTTTTGTGTTCAAAAATAGAGGCAATTTTTGTGTCTGTTTTTTGGCCAAAATTAGAGGCCTTTTTTGTGTCTGTTTTTTGCCCAAAAAGAGATGCAATTTTTGTGTCTGGTTTTTTTCCCCAAAATAGAGGCAATTTTTGTGTCCAAAAATAGAGGCCATTTTTGTGTCTGTTTTTTGCCCAAAAAGAGAGGCAATTTTTGTGTCCAAAAATAGAGGCAATTTTTGTGTCTGTTTTTTGCCCAAAAATAAAAGCCATTTTTGTGTCTGTTTTTTGCCCAAAAATAGAGGCAATTTTTGTGTCCAAAAATAGAGGCAATTTTTGTGTCTGTTTTTTGCCCAAAATTAGAGGCCATTTTTGTGTCTGTTTTTTGCTCAAAAATAGAGGCCATTTTTGTGTCTGTTTTTTGCCCAAAAAGAGAGGCAATTTTTGTGTCCAAAAATAGAGGCAATTTTTGTGTCTGTTTTTTGGCCAAAATTAGAGGCCTTTTTTGTGTCTGTTTTTTGCCCAAAAAGAGATGCAATTTTTGTGTCTGTTTTTTGCCCAAAAATAGAGGCAATTTTTGTGTCCAAAAATAGAGGCAATTTTTTTGTCTGTTTTTTGCCCAAAAATAGAGGCCATTTTTGTGTCTGTTTTTTGCCCAAAAAGAGAGGCAATTTTTGTGTCTGTTTTTTGCCCAAAAATAGAGGCAATTTTTGTGTCCAAAAATAGAGGCCATTTTTGTGTCTGTTCTTTGCCAAAAAATAGAGGCAATTTTTGTGTCTGTTTTTTCCCCAAAAATAGAGGCAATTTTTGTGTGTGTTTTTTGCCCAAAAATAGAGGCAATTTTTGTGTCCAAAAATAGAGGCAATTTTTGTGTCTGTTTTTTGCCCAAAAATAAAGGCCATTTTTGTGTCTGTTTTTTGCCCAAAAATGGAGGCAATTTTTGTGTCCAAAAATAGAGGCAATTTTGTGTCTGTTTTTTGCCCAAAAATAGAGGCAATTTTTGTGTCCAAAAATAGAGGCAATTTTTGTGTCTGTTTTTGCCCAAAATTAGAGGCCATTTTTGTGTCTGTTTTTTGCCCAAAAATAGAGGCCATTTTTGTGTCTGTTTTTTGCCCAAAAAGAGAGGCCATTTTTGTGTCCAAAAATAGAGGCAATTTTTGTGTCTGTTTTTTGCCCAAAAATAGAGGCAATTTTTGTGTCCAAAAATAGAGGCAATTTTTGTGTCTGTTTTTTGCCCAAAATTAGAGGCAATTTTTGTGTCTGTTTTTTTCCCAAAAATAGAGGCAATTTTTGTGTCCAAAAATAGAGGCAATTTTTGTGTCCAAAAATAGAGGCAATTTTTGTGTCTGTTTTTTGGCCAAAATTAGAGGCCTTTTTTGTGTCTGTTTTTTGCCCAAAAAGAGATGCAATTTTTGTGTCTGTATTTTCCCCCAAAATAGAGGCAATTTTTGTGTCCAAAAATAGAGGCAATTTTTGTGTCTGTTTTTTGCCCAAAAATAAAAGCCATTTTTGTGTCTGTTTTTTGCCCAAAAATAGAGGCAATTTTTGTGTCCAAAAATAGAGGCAATTTTTGTGTCTGTTTTTTGCCCAAAATTAGAGGCCATTTTTTTGTCTGTTTTTTGCCCAAAAATAGAGGCCATTTTTGTGTCTGTTTTTTGCCCAAAAAGAGAGGCAATTTTTGTGTCCAAAAATAGAGGCAATTTTTGTGTCTGTTTTTTGGCCAAAATTAGAGGCCTTTTTTGTGTCTGTTTTTTGCCCAAAAAGAGATGCAATTTTTGTGTCTGTTTTTTGCCCAAAAAGAGAGGTAATTTTTGTGTCTGTGTTTTGCCCAAAAATAGAGGCAATTTTTGTGTCCAAAAATAGAGGCAATTTTTGTGTCCAAAAATAGAGGCAATTTTTGTGTCTGTTTTTTGGCCAAAATTAGAGGCCTTTTTTGTGTCTGTTTTTTGCCCAAAAAGAGATGCAATTTTTGTGTCTGTATTTTTCCCCAAAATAGAGGCAATTTTTGTGTCCAAAAATAGAGGCAATTTTGTGTCTGTTTTTTGCCCAAAATTAGAGGCCATTTTTGTGTCTGTTTTTTGCCCAAAAATAGAGGCCATTTTTGTGTCTGTTTTTTGCCCAAAAAGAGAGGCAATTTTTGTGTCCAAAAATAGAGGCAATTTTTGTGTCTGTTTTTTGGCCAAAATTAGAGGCCTTTTTTGTGTCTGTTTTTTGCCCAAAAAGAGATGCAATTTTTGTGTCTGTTTTTTGCCCAAAAATAGAGGCAATTTTTGTGTCCAAAAATAGAGGCAATTTTTTTGTCTGTTTTTTGCCCAAAAATAGAGGCCATTTTTGTGTCTGTTTTTTGCCCAAAAAGAGAGGCAATTTTTGTGTCTGTTTTTTGCCCAAAAATAGAGTCAATTTTTGTGTCCAGAAATAGAGGCCATTTTTGTGTCTGTTCTTTGCCAAAAAATAGAGGCAATTTTTGTATCTGTTTTTTCCCCAAAAATAGAGGCAATTTTTGTGTCTGTTTTTTGCCCAAAAATAGAGGCAATTTTTGTGTCCAAAAATAGAGGCCATTTTTGTGTCTGTTTTTTGCCCAAAAATAAAGGCCATTTTTGTGTCTGTTTTTTGCCCAAAAATAGAGGCAATTTTTGTGTCTGTTTTTTGCCCAAAAATAGAGGCAAATTTTGTGTCTGTTTTTTGCCCAAAAATAGAGGCAATTTTTGTGTTCAAAAATAGAGGCAATTTTTGTGTTCAAAAATAGAGGCAATTTTTGTGTCTGTTTTTTGGCCAAAATTAGAGGCCTTTTTTGTGTCTGTTTTTTGCCCAAAAAGAGATGCAATTTTTGTGTCTGTTTTTTTCCCCAAAATAGAGGCAATTTTTGTGTCCAAAAATAGAGGCAATTTTTGTGTCTGTTTTTTGCCCAAAAATAAAAGCCATTTTTGTGTCTGTTTTTTGCCCAAAAATAGAGGCAATTTTTGTGTCTGTTTTTTGCCCAAAATTAGAGGCCATTTTTGTGTTTGTTTTTTGCCCAAAAATAGAGGCCATTTTTGTGTCTGTTTTTTGCCCAAAAAGAGAGGCAATTTTTGTGTCCAAAAATAGAGGCAATTTTTGTGTCTGTTTTTTGCCCAAAAAGAGATGCAATTTTTGTGTCTGTATTTTCCCCCAAAATAGAGGCAATTTTTGTGTCCAAAAATAGAGGCAATTTTTGTGTCTGTTTTTTGCCCAAAAATAAAAGCCATTTTTGTGTCTGTTTTTTGCCCAAAAATAGAGGCAATTTTTGTGTCCAAAAATAGAGGCAATTTTTGTGTCTGTTTTTTGCCCAAAATTAGAGGCCATTTTTTTGTCTGTTTTTTGCCCAAAAATAGAGGCCATTTTTGTGTCTGTTTTTTGCCCAAAAAGAGAGGCAATTTTTGTGTCCAAAAATAGAGGCAATTTTTGTGTCTGTTTTTTGGCCAAAATTAGAGGCCTTTTTTGTGTCTGTTTTTTGCCCAAAAAGAGATGCAATTTTTGTGTCTGTTTTTTGCCCAAAAAGAGAGGTAATTTTTGTGTCTGTGTTTTGCCCAAAAATAGAGGCAATTTTTGTGTCCAAAAATAGAGGCAATTTTTGTGTCCAAAAATAGAGGCAATTTTTGTGTCTGTTTTTTGGCCAAAATTAGAGGCCTTTTTTGTGTCTGTTTTTTGCCCAAAAAGAGATGCAATTTTTGTGTCTGTATTTTTCCCCAAAATAGAGGCAATTTTTGTGTCCAAAAATAGAGGCAATTTTTGTGTCTGTTTTTTGCCCAAAATTAGAGGCCATTTTTGTGTCTGTTTTTTGCCCAAAAATAGAGGCCATTTTTGTGTCTGTTTTTTGCCCAAAAAGAGAGGCAATTTTTGTGTCCAAAAATAGAGGCAATTTTTGTGTCTGTTTTTTGGCCAAAATTAGAGGCCTTTTTTGTGTCTGTTTTTTGCCCAAAAAGAGATGCAATTTTTGTGTCTGTTTTTTGCCCAAAAATAGAGGCAATTTTTGTGTCCAAAAATAGAGGCAATTTTTTTGTCTGTTTTTTGCCCAAAAATAGAGGCCATTTTTGTGTCTGTTTTTTGCCCAAAAAGAGAGGCAATTTTTGTGTCTGTTTTTTGCCCAAAAATAGAGTCAATTTTTGTGTCCAGAAATAGAGGCCATTTTTGTGTCTGTTCTTTGCCAAAAAATAGAGGCAATTTTTGTATCTGTTTTTTCCCCAAAAATAGAGGCAATTTTTGTGTCTGTTTTTTGCCCAAAAATAGAGGCAATTTTTGTGTCCAAAAATAGAGGCCATTTTTGTGTCTGTTTTTTGCCCAAAAATAAAGGCCATTTTTGTGTCTGTTTTTTGCCCAAAAATAGAGGCAATTTTTGTGTCTGTTTTTTGCCCAAAAATAGAGGCAAATTTTGTGTCTGTTTTTTGCCCAAAAATAGAGGCAATTTTTGTGTTCAAAAATAGAGGCAATTTTTGTGTTCAAAAATAGAGGCAATTTTTGTGTCTGTTTTTTGGCCAAAATTAGAGGCCTTTTTTGTGTCTGTTTTTTGCCCAAAAAGAGATGCAATTTTTGTGTCTGTTTTTTTCCCCAAAATAGAGGCAATTTTTGTGTCCAAAAATAGAGGCAATTTTTGTGTCTGTTTTTTGCCCAAAAATAAAAGCCATTTTTGTGTCTGTTTTTTGCCCAAAAATAGAGGCAATTTTTGTGTCCAAAAATAGAGGCAATTTTTGTGTCTGTTTTTTGCCCAAAATTAGAGGCCATTTTTGTGTTTGTTTTTTGCCCAAAAATAGAGGCCATTTTTGTGTCTGTTTTTTGCCCAAAAAGAGAGGCAATTTTTGTGTCCAAAAATAGAGGCAATTTTTGTGTCTGTTTTTTGCCCAAAATTAGAGGCCATTTTTGTGTTTGTTTTTTGCCCAAAAATAGAGGCCATTTTTGTGTCTGTTTTTTGCCCAAAAAGAGAGGCAATTTTTGTGTCCAAAAATAGAGGCAATTTTTGTGTCTGTTTTTTGGCCAAAATTAGAGGCCTTTTTTGTGTCTGTTTTTTGCCCAAAAAGAGATGCAATTTTTGTGTCTGTTTTTTGCCCAAAAATAGAGGCAATTTTTGTGTTCAAAAATAGAGGCAATTTTTGTGTCTGTTTTTTGGCCAAAATTAGAGGCCTTTTTTGTGTCGGTTTTTTGCCCAAAAAGAGATGCAATTTTTGTGTCTGGTTTTTTTCCCCAAAATAGAGGCAATTTTTGTGTCCAAAAATAGAGGCCATTTTTGTGTCTGTTTTTTGCCCAAAAAGAGAGGCAATTTTTGTGTCCAAAAATAGAGGCAATTTTTGTGTCTGTTTTTTGCCCAAAAATAAAAGCCATTTTTGTGTCTGTTTTTTGCCCAAAAATAGAGGCAATTTTTGTGTCCAAAAATAGAGGCAATTTTTGTGTCTGTTTTTTGCCCAAAATTAGAGGCCATTTTTGTGTCTGTTTTTTGCTCAAAAATAGAGGCCATTTTTGTGTCTGTTTTTTGCCCAAAAAGAGAGGCAATTTTTGTGTCCAAAAATAGAGGCAATTTTTGTGTCTGTTTTTTGGCCAAAATTAGAGGCCTTTTTTGTGTCTGTTTTTTGCCCAAAAAGAGATGCAATTTTTGTGTCTGTTTTTTGCCCAAAAATAGAGGCAATTTTTGTGTCCAAAAATAGAGGCAATTTTTTTGTCTGTTTTTTGCCCAAAAATAGAGGCCATTTTTGTGTCTGTTTTTTGCCCAAAAAGAGAGGCAATTTTTGTGTCTGTTTTTTGCCCAAAAATAGAGGCAATTTTTGTGTCCAAAAATAGAGGCCATTTTTGTGTCTGTTCTTTGCCAAAAAATAGAGGCAATTTTTGTGTCTGTTTTTTCCCCAAAAATAGAGGCAATTTTTGTGTGTGTTTTTTGCCCAAAAATAGAGGCAATTTTTGTGTCCAAAAATAGAGGCAATTTTTGTGTCTGTTTTTTGCCCAAAAATAAAGGCCATTTTTGTGTCTGTTTTTTGCCCAAAAATGGAGGCAATTTTTGTGTCCAAAAATAGAGGCAATTTTGTGTCTGTTTTTTGCCCAAAAATAGAGGCAATTTTTGTGTCCAAAAATAGAGGCAATTTTTGTGTCTGTTTTTGCCCAAAATTAGAGGCCATTTTTGTGTCTGTTTTTTGCCCAAAAATAGAGGCCATTTTTGTGTCTGTTTTTTGCCCAAAAAGAGAGGCCATTTTTGTGTCCAAAAATAGAGGCAATTTTTGTGTCTGTTTTTTGCCCAAAAATAGAGGCAATTTTTGTGTCCAAAAATAGAGGCAATTTTTGTGTCTGTTTTTTGCCCAAAATTAGAGGCAATTTTTGTGTCTGTTTTTTTCCCAAAAATAGAGGCAATTTTTGTGTCCAAAAATAGAGGCAATTTTTGTGTCCAAAAATAGAGGCAATTTTTGTGTCTGTTTTTTGGCCAAAATTAGAGGCCTTTTTTGTGTCTGTTTTTTGCCCAAAAAGAGATGCAATTTTTGTGTCTGTATTTTCCCCCAAAATAGAGGCAATTTTTGTGTCCAAAAATAGAGGCAATTTTTGTGTCTGTTTTTTGCCCAAAAATAAAAGCCATTTTTGTGTCTGTTTTTTGCCCAAAAATAGAGGCAATTTTTGTGTCCAAAAATAGAGGCAATTTTTGTGTCTGTTTTTTGCCCAAAATTAGAGGCCATTTTTTTGTCTGTTTTTTGCCCAAAAATAGAGGCCATTTTTGTGTCTGTTTTTTGCCCAAAAAGAGAGGCAATTTTTGTGTCCAAAAATAGAGGCAATTTTTGTGTCTGTTTTTTGGCCAAAATTAGAGGCCTTTTTTGTGTCTGTTTTTTGCCCAAAAAGAGATGCAATTTTTGTGTCTGTTTTTTGCCCAAAAAGAGAGGTAATTTTTGTGTCTGTGTTTTGCCCAAAAATAGAGGCAATTTTTGTGTCCAAAAATAGAGGCAATTTTTGTGTCCAAAAATAGAGGCAATTTTTGTGTCTGTTTTTTGGCCAAAATTAGAGGCCTTTTTTGTGTCTGTTTTTTGCCCAAAAAGAGATGCAATTTTTGTGTCTGTATTTTTCCCCAAAATAGAGGCAATTTTTGTGTCCAAAAATAGAGGCAATTTTTGTGTCTGTTTTTTGCCCAAAATTAGAGGCCATTTTTGTGTCTGTTTTTTGCCCAAAAATAGAGGCCATTTTTGTGTCTGTTTTTTGCCCAAAAAGAGAGGCAATTTTTGTGTCCAAAAATAGAGGCAATTTTTGTGTCTGTTTTTTGGCCAAAATTAGAGGCCTTTTTTGTGTCTGTTTTTTGCCCAAAAAGAGATGCAATTTTTGTGTCTGTTTTTTGCCCAAAAATAGAGGCAATTTTTGTGTCCAAAAATAGAGGCAATTTTTTTGTCTGTTTTTTGCCCAAAAATAGAGGCCATTTTTGTGTCTGTTTTTTGCCCAAAAAGAGAGGCAATTTTTGTGTCTGTTTTTTGCCCAAAAATAGAGTCAATTTTTGTGTCCAGAAATAGAGGCCATTTTTGTGTCTGTTCTTTGCCAAAAAATAGAGGCAATTTTTGTATCTGTTTTTTCCCCAAAAATAGAGGCAATTTTTGTGTCTGTTTTTTGCCCAAAAATAGAGGCAATTTTTGTGTCCAAAAATAGAGGCCATTTTTGTGTCTGTTTTTTGCCCAAAAATAAAGGCCATTTTTGTGTCTGTTTTTTGCCCAAAAATAGAGGCAATTTTTGTGTCTGTTTTTTGCCCAAAAATAGAGGCAAATTTTGTGTCTGTTTTTTGCCCAAAAATAGAGGCAATTTTTGTGTTCAAAAATAGAGGCAATTTTTGTGTTCAAAAATAGAGGCAATTTTTGTGTCTGTTTTTTGGCCAAAATTAGAGGCCTTTTTTGTGTCTGTTTTTTGCCCAAAAAGAGATGCAATTTTTGTGTCTGTTTTTTTCCCCAAAATAGAGGCAATTTTTGTGTCCAAAAATAGAGGCAATTTTTGTGTCTGTTTTTTGCCCAAAAATAAAAGCCATTTTTGTGTCTGTTTTTTGCCCAAAAATAGAGGCAATTTTTGTGTCCAAAAATAGAGGCAATTTTTGTGTCTGTTTTTTGCCCAAAATTAGAGGCCATTTTTGTGTTTGTTTTTTGCCCAAAAATAGAGGCCATTTTTGTGTCTGTTTTTTGCCCAAAAAGAGAGGCAATTTTTGTGTCCAAAAATAGAGGCAATTTTTGTGTCTGTTTTTTGGCCAAAATTAGAGGCCTTTTTTGTGTCTGTTTTTTGCCCAAAAAGAGATGCAATTTTTGTGTCTGTTTTTTGCCCAAAAATAGAGGCAATTTTTGTGTCCAAAAATAGAGGCAATTTTTTTGTCTGTTTTTTGCCCAAAAATAGAGGCCATTTTTGTGTCTGTTTTTTGCCCAAAAAGAGAGGCAATTTTTGTGTCTGTTTTTTGCCCAAAAATAGAGTCAATTTTTGTGTCCAGAAATAGAGGCCATTTTTGTGTCTGTTCTTTGCCAAAAAATAGAGGCAATTTTTGTATCTGTTTTTTCCCCAAAAATAGAGGCAATTTTTGTGTCTGTTTTTTGCCCAAAAATAGAGGCAATTTTTGTGTCCAAAAATAGAGGCCATTTTTGTGTCTGTTTTTTGCCCAAAAATAAAGGCCATTTTTGTGTCTGTTTTTTGCCCAAAAATAGAGGCAATTTTTGTGTCTGTTTTTTGCCCAAAAATAGAGGCAAATTTTGTGTCTGTTTTTTGCCCAAAAATAGAGGCAATTTTTGTGTTCAAAAATAGAGGCAATTTTTGTGTTCAAAAATAGAGGCAATTTTTGTGTCTGTTTTTTGGCCAAAATTAGAGGCCTTTTTTGTGTCTGTTTTTTGCCCAAAAAGAGATGCAATTTTTGTGTCTGTTTTTTTCCCCAAAATAGAGGCAATTTTTGTGTCCAAAAATAGAGGCAATTTTTGTGTCTGTTTTTTGCCCAAAAATAAAAGCCATTTTTGTGTCTGTTTTTTGCCCAAAAATAGAGGCAATTTTTGTGTCCAAAAATAGAGGCAATTTTTGTGTCTGTTTTTTGCCCAAAATTAGAGGCCATTTTTGTGTTTGTTTTTTGCCCAAAAATAGAGGCCATTTTTGTGTCTGTTTTTTGCCCAAAAAGAGAGGCAATTTTTGTGTCCAAAAATAGAGGCAATTTTTGTGTCTGTTTTTTGGCCAAAATTAGAGGCCTTTTTTGTGTCTGTTTTTTGCCCAAAAAGAGATGCAATTTTTGTGTCTGTTTTTTGCCCAAAAATAGAGGCAATTTTTGTGTCCAAAAATAGAGGCAATTTTTTTGTCTGTTTTTTGCCCAAAAATAGATGCCATTTTTGTGTCTGTTTTTTGCCCAAAAAGAGAGGCAATTTTTGTGTCTGTTTTTTGCCCAAAAATAGAGGCAATTTTTGTGTCCAAAAATAGAGGCCATTTTTGTGTCTGTTCTTTGCCAAAAAATAGAGGCAATTTTTGTGTCTGTTTTTTCCCCAAAAATAGAGGCAATTTTTGTGTCCAAAAATAGAGGCCATTTTTGTGTCTGTTTTTTGCCCAAAAATAAAGGCCATTTTTGTGTCTGTTTTTTGCCCAAAAATAGAGGCAATTTTTGTGTCTGTTTTTTGCCCAAAAATAGAGGCAAATTTTGTGTCTGTTTTTTGCCCAAAAATAAAGGCCATTTTTGTGTCTGTTTTTTGCCCAAAAATAGAGGCAAATTTTGTGTCTGTTTTTTGCCCAAAAATAGAGGCCATTTTTGTGTCTGTTTTTTGCCCAAAAATAGAGGCAATTTTTGTGTCTGTTTTTTGCCCAAAAATAGAGGCAAATTTTGTGTCTGTTTTTTGCCCAAAAATAGAGGCAATTTTTGTGTTCAAAAATAGAGGCAATTTTTGTGTCTGTTTTTTGGCCAAAATTAGAGGCCTTTTTTGTGTCTGTTTTTTGCCCAAAAAGAGATGCAATTTTTGTGTCTGTTTTTTTCCCCAAAATAGAGGCAATTTTTGTGTCCAAAAATAGAGGCAATTTTTGTGTCCAAAAATAGAGGCAATTTTTGTGTCCAAAAATAGAGGCAATTTTTGTGTCTGTTTTTTGCCCAAAAATAAAAGCCATTTTTGTGTCTGTTTTTTGCCCAAAAATAGAGGCAATTTTTGTGTCCAAAAATAGAGGCAATTTTTGTGTCTGTTTTTTGCCCAAAATTAGAGGCCATTTTTGTGTTTGTTTTTTGCCCAAAAATAGAGGCCATTTTTGTGTCTGTTTTTTGCCCAAAAAGAGAGGCTATTTTTGTGTCCAAAAATAGAGGCAATTTTTGTGTCTGTTTTTTGGCCAAAATTAGAGGCCTTTTTTGTGTCTGTTTTTTGCCCAAAAAGAGATGCAATTTTTGTGTCTGTTTTTTGCCCAAAAATAGAGGCAATTTTTGTGTCCAAAAATAGAGGCAATTTTTGTGTCCAAAAATAGAGGCCATTTTTGTGTCTGTTTTTTGCCCAAAAATAAAGGCCATTTTTGTGTCTGTTTTTTGCCCAAAAATAGAGGCAATTTTTGTGTCTGTTTTTTGCCCAAAAATAGAGGCAAATTTTGTGTCTGTTTTTTGCCCAAAAATAGAGGCAATTTTTGTGTTCAAAAATAGAGGCAATTTTTGTGTTCAAAAATAGAGGCAATTTTTGTGTCTGTTTTTTGGCCAAAATTAGAGGCCTTTTTTGTGTCTGTTTTTTGCCCAAAAAGAGATGCAATTTTTGTGTCTGTTTTTTTCCCCAAAATAGAGGCAATTTTTGTGTCCAAAAATAGAGGCAATTTTTGTGTCTGTTTTTTGCCCAAAAATAAAAGCCATTTTTGTGTCTGTTTTTTGCCCAAAAAGAGAGGCAATTTTTGTGTCCAAAAATAGAGGCAATTTTTGTGTCTGTTTTTTGGCCAAAATTAGAGGCCTTTTTTGTGTCTGTTTTTTGCCCAAAAAGAGATGCAATTTTTGTGTCTGTTTTTTGCCCAAAAATAGAGGCAATTTTTGTGTCCAAAAATAGAGGCAATTTTTTTGTCTTTTTTTTGCCCAAAAATAGATGCCATTTTTGTGTCTGTTTTTTGCCCAAAAAGAGAGGCAATTTTTGTGTCTGTTTTTTGCCCAAAAATAGAGGCAATTTTTGTGTCCAAAAATAGAGGCCATTTTTGTGTCTGTTCTTTGCCAAAAAATAGAGGCAATTTTTGTGTCTGTTTTTTCCCCAAAAATAGAGGCAATTTTTGTGTCCAAAAATAGAGGCCATTTTTGTGTCTGTTTTTTGCCCAAAAATAAAGGCCATTTTTGTGTCTGTTTTTTGCCCAAAAATAGAGGCAATTTTTGTGTCTGTTTTTTGCCCAAAAATAGAGGCAAATTTTGTGTCTGTTTTTTGCCCAAAAATAAAGGCCATTTTTGTGTCTGTTTTTTGCCCAAAAATAGAGGCAAATTTTGTGTCTGTTTTTTGCCCAAAAATAGAGGCCATTTTTGTGTCTGTTTTTTGCCCAAAAATAGAGGCAATTTTTGTGTCTGTTTTTTGCCCAAAAATAGAGGCAAATTTTGTGTCTGTTTTTTGCCCAAAAATAGAGGCAATTTTTGTGTTCAAAAATAGAGGCAATTTTTGTGTCTGTTTTTTGGCCAAAATTAGAGGCCTTTTTTGTGTCTGTTTTTTGCCCAAAAAGAGATGCAATTTTTGTGTCTGTTTTTTTCCCCAAAATAGAGGCAATTTTTGTGTCCAAAAATAGAGGCAATTTTTGTGTCCAAAAATAGAGGCAATTTTTGTGTCCAAAAATAGAGGCAATTTTTGTGTCTGTTTTTTGCCCAAAAATAAAAGCCATTTTTGTGTCTGTTTTTTGCCCAAAAATAGAGGCAATTTTTGTGTCCAAAAATAGAGGCAATTTTTGTGTCTGTTTTTTGCCCAAAATTAGAGGCCATTTTTGTGTTTGTTTTTTGCCCAAAAATAGAGGCCATTTTTGTGTCTGTTTTTTGCCCAAAAAGAGAGGCTATTTTTGTGTCCAAAAATAGAGGCAATTTTTGTGTCTGTTTTTTGGCCAAAATTAGAGGCCTTTTTTGTGTCTGTTTTTTGCCCAAAAAGAGATGCAATTTTTGTGTCTGTTTTTTGCCCAAAAATAGAGGCAATTTTTGTGTCCAAAAATAGAGGCAATTTTTTTGTCTGTTTTTTGCCCAAAAATAGAGGCCATTTTTGTGTCTGTTTTTTGCCCAAAAAGAGAGGCAATTTTTGTGTCTGTTTTTTGCCCAAAAATAGAGTCAATTTTTGTGTCCAGAAATAGAGGCCATTTTTGTGTCTGTTCTTTGCCAAAAAATAGAGGCAATTTTTGTATCTGTTTTTTCCCCAAAAATAGAGGCAATTTTTGTGTCTGTTTTTTGCCCAAAAATAGAGGCAATTTTTGTGTCCAAAAATAGAGGCCATTTTTGTGTCTGTTTTTTGCCCAAAAATAAAGGCCATTTTTGTGTCTGTTTTTTGCCCAAAAATAGAGGCAATTTTTGTGTCTGTTTTTTGCCCAAAAATAGAGGCAAATTTTGTGTCTGTTTTTTGCCCAAAAATAGAGGCAATTTTTGTGTTCAAAAATAGAGGCAATTTTTGTGTTCAAAAATAGAGGCAATTTTTGTGTCTGTTTTTTGGCCAAAATTAGAGGCCTTTTTTGTGTCTGTTTTTTGCCCAAAAAGAGATGCAATTTTTGTGTCTGTTTTTTTCCCCAAAATAGAGGCAATTTTTGTGTCCAAAAATAGAGGCAATTTTTGTGTCTGTTTTTTGCCCAAAAATAAAAGCCATTTTTGTGTCTGTTTTTTGCCCAAAAATAGAGGCAATTTTTGTGTCCAAAAATAGAGGCAATTTTTGTGTCTGTTTTTTGCCCAAAATTAGAGGCCATTTTTGTGTTTGTTTTTTGCCCAAAAATAGAGGCCATTTTTGTGTCTGTTTTTTGCCCAAAAAGAGAGGCAATTTTTGTGTCCAAAAATAGAGGCAATTTTTGTGTCTGTTTTTTGGCCAAAATTAGAGGCCTTTTTTGTGTCTGTTTTTTGCCCAAAAAGAGATGCAATTTTTGTGTCTGTTTTTTGCCCAAAAATAGAGGCAATTTTTGTGTCCAAAAATAGAGGCAATTTTTTTGTCTGTTTTTTGCCCAAAAATAGATGCCATTTTTGTGTCTGTTTTTTGCCCAAAAAGAGAGGCAATTTTTGTGTCTGTTTTTTGCCCAAAAATAGAGGCAATTTTTGTGTCCAAAAATAGAGGCCATTTTTGTGTCTGTTCTTTGCCAAAAAATAGAGGCAATTTTTGTGTCTGTTTTTTCCCCAAAAATAGAGGCAATTTTTGTGTCCAAAAATAGAGGCCATTTTTGTGTCCAAAAATAGAGGCCATTTTTGTGTCTGTTTTTTGCCCAAAAATAAAGGCCATTTTTGTGTCTGTTTTTTGCCCAAAAATAGAGGCAATTTTTGTGTCTGTTTTTTGCCCAAAAATAGAGGCAAATTTTGTGTCTGTTTTTTGCCCAAAAATAAAGGCCATTTTTGTGTCTGTTTTTTGCCCAAAAATAGAGGCAAATTTTGTGTCTGTTTTTTGCCCAAAAATAGAGGCCATTTTTGTGTCTGTTTTTTGCCCAAAAATAGAGGCAATTTTTGTGTCTGTTTTTTGCCCAAAAATAGAGGCAAATTTTGTGTCTGTTTTTTGCCCAAAAATAGAGGCAATTTTTGTGTTCAAAAATAGAGGCAATTTTTGTGTCTGTTTTTTGGCCAAAATTAGAGGCCTTTTTTGTGTCTGTTTTTTGCCCAAAAAGAGATGCAATTTTTGTGTCTGTTTTTTTCCCCAAAATAGAGGCAATTTTTGTGTCCAAAAATAGAGGCAATTTTTGTGTCCAAAAATAGAGGCAATTTTTGTGTCTGTTTTTTGCCCAAAAATAAAAGCCATTTTTGTGTCTGTTTTTTGCCCAAAAATAGAGGCAATTTTTGTGTCCAAAAATAGAGGCAATTTTTGTGTCTGTTTTTTGCCCAAAATTAGAGGCCATTTTTGTGTTTGTTTTTTGCCCAAAAATAGAGGCCATTTTTGTGTCTGTTTTTTGCCCAAAAAGAGAGGCTATTTTTGTGTTCAAAAATAGAGGCAATTTTTGTGTTCAAAAATAGAGGCAATTTTTGTGTCTGTTTTTTGGCCAAAATTAGAGGCCTTTTTTGTGTCTGTTTTTTGCCCAAAAAGAGATGCAATTTTTGTGTCTGTTTTTTTCCCCAAAATAGAGGCAATTTTTGTGTCCAAAAATAGAGGCAATTTTTGTGTCTGTTTTTTGCCCAAAAATAAAAGCCATTTTTGTGTCTGTTTTTTGCCCAAAAATAGAGGCAATTTTTGTGTCCAAAAATAGAGGCAATTTTTGTGTCTGTTTTTTGCCCAAAATTAGAGGCCATTTTTGTGTTTGTTTTTTGCCCAAAAATAGAGGCCATTTTTGTGTCTGTTTTTTGCCCAAAAAGAGAGGCAATTTTTGTGTCCAAAAATAGAGGCAATTTTTGTGTCTGTTTTTTGGCCAAAATTAGAGGCCTTTTTTGTGTCTGTTTTTTGCCCAAAAAGAGATGCAATTTTTGTGTCTGTTTTTTGCCCAAAAATAGAGGCAATTTTTGTGTCCAAAAATAGAGGCAATTTTTTTGTCTGTTTTTTGCCCAAAAATAGAGGCCATTTTTGTGTCTGTTTTTTGCCCAAAAAGAGAGGCAATTTTTGTGTCTGTTTTTTGCCCAAAAATAGAGTCAATTTTTGTGTCCAGAAATAGAGGCCATTTTTGTGTCTGTTCTTTGCCAAAAAATAGAGGCAATTTTTGTATCTGTTTTTTCCCCCAAAATAGAGGCAATTTTTGTGTCTGTTTTTTGCCCAAAATTAGAGGCCATTTTTGTGTTTGTTTTTTGCCCAAAAATAGAGGCCATTTTTGTGTCTGTTTTTTGCCCAAAAAGAGAGGCTATTTTTGTGTCCAAAAATAGAGGCAATTTTTGTGTCTGTTTTTTGGCCAAAATTAGAGGCCTTTTTTGTGTCTGTTTTTTGCCCAAAAAGAGATGCAATTTTTGTGTCTGTTTTTTGCCCAAAAATAGAGGCAATTTTTGTGTCCAAAAATAGAGGCAATTTTTGTGTCCAAAAATAGAGGCCATTTTTGTGTCTGTTTTTTGCCCAAAAATAAAGGCCATTTTTGTGTCTGTTTTTTGCCCAAAAATAGAGGCAATTTTTGTGTCTGTTTTTTGCCCAAAAATAGAGGCAAATTTTGTGTCTGTTTTTTGCCCAAAAATAGAGGCAATTTTTGTGTTCAAAAATAGAGGCAATTTTTGTGTTCAAAAATAGAGGCAATTTTTGTGTCTGTTTTTTGGCCAAAATTAGAGGCCTTTTTTGTGTCTGTTTTTTGCCCAAAAAGAGATGCAATTTTTGTGTCTGTTTTTTTCCCCAAAATAGAGGCAATTTTTGTGTCCAAAAATAGAGGCAATTTTTGTGTCTGTTTTTTGCCCAAAAATAAAAGCCATTTTTGTGTCTGTTTTTTGCCCAAAAATAGAGGCAATTTTTGTGTCCAAAAATAGAGGCAATTTTTGTGTCTGTTTTTTGCCCAAAATTAGAGGCCATTTTTGTGTTTGTTTTTTGCCCAAAAATAGAGGCCATTTTTGTGTCTGTTTTTTGCCCAAAAAGAGAGGCAATTTTTGTGTCCAAAAATAGAGGCAATTTTTGTGTCTGTTTTTTGGCCAAAATTAGAGGCAATTTTTGTGTCTGTTTTTTGCCCAAAATTAGAGGCAATTTTTGTGTCTGTTTTTTGGCCAAAATTAGAGGCCTTTTTTGTGTCTGTTTTTTGCCCAAAAAGAGATGCAATTTTTGTGTCTGTTTTTTTCCCCAAAATAGAGGCAATTTTTGTGTCCAAAAATAGAGGCAATTTTTGTGTCTGTTTTTTGCCCAAAAATAAAAGCCATTTTTGTGTCTGTTTTTTGCCCAAAAATAGAGGCAATTTTTGTGTCCAAAAATAGAGGCAATTTTTGTGTCTGTTTTTTGCCCAAAATTAGAGGCCATTTTTGTGTTTGTTTTTTGCCCAAAAATAGAGGCCATTTTTGTGTCTGTTTTTTGCCCAAAAAGAGAGGCAATTTTTGTGTCCAAAAATAGAGGCAATTTTTGTGTCTGTTTTTTGGCCAAAATTAGAGGCCTTTTTTGTGTCTGTTTTTTGCCCAAAAAGAGATGCAATTTTTGTGTCTGTTTTTTGCCCAAAAATAGAGGCAATTTTTGTGTCCAAAAATAGAGGCAATTTTTTTGTCTGTTTTTTGCCCAAAAATAGAAGCCATTTTTGTGTCTGTTTTTTGCCCAAAAAGAGAGGCAATTTTTGTGTCTGTTTTTTGCCCAAAAATAGAGTCAATTTTTGTGTCCAGAAATAGAGGCCATTTTTGTGTCTGTTCTTTGCCAAAAAATAGAGGCAATTTTTGTATCTGTTTTTTCCCCAAAAATAGAGGCAATTTTTGTGTCTGTTTTTTGCCCAAAAATAGAGGCAATTTTTGTGTCCAAAAATAGAGGCCATTTTTGTGTCTGTTTTTTGCCCAAAAATAAAGGCCATTTTTGTGTCTGTTTTTTGCCCAAAAATAGAGGCAATTTTTGTGTCTGTTTTTTGCCCAAAAATAGAGGCAAATTTTGTGTCTGTTTTTTGCCCAAAAATAGAGGCAATTTTTGTGTTCAAAAATAGAGGCAATTTTTGTGTTCAAAAATAGAGGCAATTTTTGTGTCTGTTTTTTGGCCAAAATTAGAGGCCTTTTTTGTGTCTGTTTTTTGCCCAAAAAGAGATGCAATTTTTGTGTCTGTTTTTTTCCCCAAAATAGAGGCAATTTTTGTGTCCAAAAATAGAGGCAATTTTTGTGTCTGTTTTTTGCCCAAAAATAAAAGCCATTTTTGTGTCTGTTTTTTGCCCAAAAATAGAGGCAATTTTTGTGTCCAAAAATAGAGGCAATTTTTGTGTCTGTTTTTTGCCCAAAATTAGAGGCCATTTTTGTGTTTGTTTTTTGCCCAAAAATAGAGGCCATTTTTGTGTCTGTTTTTTGCCCAAAAAGAGAGGCAATTTTTGTGTCCAAAAATAGAGGCAATTTTTGTGTCTGTTTTTTGGCCAAAATTAGAGGCCTTTTTTGTGTCTGTTTTTTGCCCAAAAAGAGATGCAATTTTTGTGTCTGTTTTTTGCCCAAAAATAGAGGCAATTTTTGTGTCCAAAAATAGAGGCAATTTTTTTGTCTGTTTTTTGCCCAAAAATAGATGCCATTTTTGTGTCTGTTTTTTGCCCAAAAAGAGAGGCAATTTTTGTGTCTGTTTTTTGCCCAAAAATAGAGGCAATTTTTGTGTCCAAAAATAGAGGCCATTTTTGTGTCTGTTCTTTGCCAAAAAATAGAGGCAATTTTTGTGTCTGTTTTTTCCCCAAAAATAGAGGCAATTTTTGTGTCCAAAAATAGAGGCCATTTTTGTGTCTGTTTTTTGCCCAAAAATAAAGGCCATTTTTGTGTCTGTTTTTTGCCCAAAAATAGAGGCAATTTTTGTGTCTGTTTTTTGCCCAAAAATAGAGGCAAATTTTGTGTCTGTTTTTTGCCCAAAAATAAAGGCCATTTTTGTGTCTGTTTTTTGCCCAAAAATAGAGGCAAATTTTGTGTCTGTTTTTTGCCCAAAAATAGAGGCCATTTTTGTGTCTGTTTTTTGCCCAAAAATAGAGGCAATTTTTGTGTCTGTTTTTTGCCCAAAAATAGAGGCAAATTTTGTGTCTGTTTTTTGCCCAAAAATAGAGGCAATTTTTGTGTTCAAAAATAGAGGCAATTTTTGTGTCTGTTTTTTGGCCAAAATTAGAGGCCTTTTTTGTGTCTGTTTTTTGCCCAAAAAGAGATGCAATTTTTGTGTCTGTTTTTTTCCCCAAAATAGAGGCAATTTTTGTGTCCAAAAATAGAGGCAATTTTTGTGTCCAAAAATAGAGGCAATTTTTGTGTCTGTTTTTTGCCCAAAAATAAAAGCCATTTTTGTGTCTGTTTTTTGCCCAAAAATAGAGGCAATTTTTGTGTCCAAAAATAGAGGCAATTTTTGTGTCTGTTTTTTGCCCAAAATTAGAGGCCATTTTTGTGTTTGTTTTTTGCCCAAAAATAGAGGCCATTTTTGTGTCTGTTTTTTGCCCAAAAAGAGAGGCTATTTTTGTGTTCAAAAATAGAGGCAATTTTTGTGTTCAAAAATAGAGGCAATTTTTGTGTCTGTTTTTTGGCCAAAATTAGAGGCCTTTTTTGTGTCTGTTTTTTGCCCAAAAAGAGATGCAATTTTTGTGTCTGTTTTTTTCCCCAAAATAGAGGCAATTTTTGTGTCCAAAAATAGAGGCAATTTTTGTGTCTGTTTTTTGCCCAAAAATAAAAGCCATTTTTGTGTCTGTTTTTTGCCCAAAAATAGAGGCAATTTTTGTGTCCAAAAATAGAGGCAATTTTTGTGTCTGTTTTTTGCCCAAAATTAGAGGCCATTTTTGTGTTTGTTTTTTGCCCAAAAATAGAGGCCATTTTTGTGTCTGTTTTTTGCCCAAAAAGAGAGGCAATTTTTGTGTCCAAAAATAGAGGCAATTTTTGTGTCTGTTTTTTGGCCAAAATTAGAGGCCTTTTTTGTGTCTGTTTTTTGCCCAAAAAGAGATGCAATTTTTGTGTCTGTTTTTTGCCCAAAAATAGAGGCAATTTTTGTGTCCAAAAATAGAGGCAATTTTTTTGTCTGTTTTTTGCCCAAAAATAGAGGCCATTTTTGTGTCTGTTTTTTGCCCAAAAAGAGAGGCAATTTTTGTGTCTGTTTTTTGCCCAAAAATAGAGTCAATTTTTGTGTCCAGAAATAGAGGCCATTTTTGTGTCTGTTCTTTGCCAAAAAATAGAGGCAATTTTTGTATCTGTTTTTTCCCCAAAAATAGAGGCAATTTTTGTGTCTGTTTTTTGCCCAAAAATAGAGGCAATTTTTGTGTCCAAAAATAGAGGCCATTTTTGTGTCTGTTTTTTGCCCAAAAATAAAGGCCATTTTTGTGTCTGTTTTTTGCCCAAAAATAGAGGCAATTTTTGTGTCTGTTTTTTGCCCAAAAATAGAGGCAAATTTTGTGTCTGTTTTTTGCCCAAAAATAGAGGCAATTTTTGTGTTCAAAAATAGAGGCAATTTTTGTGTTCAAAAATAGAGGCAATTTTTGTGTCTGTTTTTTGGCCAAAATTAGAGGCCTTTTTTGTGTCTGTTTTTTGCCCAAAAAGAGATGCAATTTTTGTGTCTGTTTTTTTCCCCAAAATAGAGGCAATTTTTGTGTCCGAAAATAGAGGCAATTTTTGTGTCTGTTTTTTGCCCAAAAATAAAAGCCATTTTTGTGTCTGTTTTTTGCCCAAAAATAGAGGCAATTTTTGTGTCCAAAAATAGAGGCAATTTTTGTGTCTGTTTTTTGCCCAAAATTAGAGGCCATTTTTGTGTTTGTTTTTTGCCCAAAAATAGAGGCCATTTTTTGTGTCTGTTTTTTGCCCAAAAAGAGAGGCAATTTTTGTGTCCAAAAATAGAGGCAATTTTTGTGTCTGTTTTTTGGCCAAAATTAGAGGCCTTTTTTGTGTCTGTTTTTTGCCCAAAAAGAGATGCAATTTTTGTGTCTGTTTTTTGCCCAAAAATAGAGGCAATTTTTGTGTCCAAAAATAGAGGCAATTTTTTTGTCTGTTTTTTGCCCAAAAATAGATGCCATTTTTGTGTCTGTTTTTTGCCCAAAAAGAGAGGCAATTTTTGTGTCTGTTTTTTGCCCAAAAATAGAGGCAATTTTTGTGTCCAAAAATAGAGGCCATTTTTGTGTCTGTTCTTTGCCAAAAAATAGAGGCAATTTTTGTGTCTGTTTTTTCCCCAAAAATAGAGGCAATTTTTGTGTCCAAAAATAGAGGCCATTTTTGTGTCTGTTTTTTGGCCAAAATTAGAGGCCTTTTTTGTGTCTGTTTTTTGCCCAAAAAGAGATGCAATTTTTGTGTCTGTTTTTTGCCCAAAAATAGAGGCAATTTTTGTGTCCAAAAATAGAGGCAATTTTTTTGTCTGTTTTTTGCCCAAAAATAGATGCCATTTTTGTGTCTGTTTTTTGCCCAAAAAGAGAGGCAATTTTTGTGTCTGTTTTTTGCCCAAAAATAGAGGCAATTTTTGTGTCCAAAAATAGAGGCCATTTTTGTGTCTGTTCTTTGCCAAAAAATAGAGGCAATTTTTGTGTCTGTTTTTTCCCCAAAAATAGAGGCAATTTTTGTGTCCAAAAATAGAGGCCATTTTTGTGTCTGTTTTTTGCCCAAAAATAAAGGCCATTTTTGTGTCTGTTTTTTGCCCAAAAATAGAGGCAATTTTTGTGTCTGTTTTTTGCCCAAAAAGAGAGGCTATTTTTGTGTTCAAAAATAGAGGCAATTTTTGTGTTCAAAAATAGAGGCAATTTTTGTGTCTGTTTTTTGGCCAAAATTAGAGGCCTTTTTTGTGTCTGTTTTTTGCCCAAAAAGAGATGCAATTTTTGTGTCTGTTTTTTTCCCCAAAATAGAGGCAATTTTTGTGTCCAAAAATAGAGGCAATTTTTGTGTCTGTTTTTTGCCCAAAAATAAAAGCCATTTTTGTGTCTGTTTTTTGCCCAAAAATAGAGGCAATTTTTGTGTCCAAAAATAGAGGCAATTTTTGTGTCTGTTTTTTGCCCAAAAATAAAAGCCATTTTTGTGTCTGTTTTTTGCCCAAAATTAGAGGCCATTTTTGTGTTTGTTTTTTGCCCAAAAATAGAGGCCATTTTTGTGTCTGTTTTTTGCCCAAAAAGAGAGGCAATTTTTGTGTCCAAAAATAGAGGCAATTTTTGTGTCTGTTTTTTGGCCAAAATTAGAGGCCTTTTTTGTGTCTGTTTTTTGCCCAAAAAGAGATGCAATTTTTGTGTCTGTTTTTTGCCCAAAAATAGAGGCAATTTTTGTGTCCAAAAATAGAGGCAATTTTTTTGTCTGTTTTTTGCCCAAAAATAGAGGCCATTTTTGTGTCTGTTTTTTGCCCAAAAAGAGAGGCAATTTTTGTGTCTGTTTTTTGCCCAAAAATAGAGTCAATTTTTGTGTCCAGAAATAGAGGCCATTTTTGTGTCTGTTCTTTGCCAAAAAATAGAGGCAATTTTTGTATCTGTTTTTTCCCCAAAAATAGAGGCAATTTTTGTGTCTGTTTTTTGCCCAAAAATAGAGGCAATTTTTGTGTCCAAAAATAGAGGCCATTTTTGTGTCTGTTTTTTGCCCAAAAATAAAGGCCATTTTTGTGTCTGTTTTTTGCCCAAAAATAGAGGCAATTTTTGTGTCTGTTTTTTGCCCAAAAATAGAGGCAAATTTTGTGTCTGTTTTTTGCCCAAAAATAGAGGCAATTTTTGTGTTCAAAAATAGAGGCAATTTTTGTGTTCAAAAATAGAGGCAATTTTTGTGTCTGTTTTTTGGCCAAAATTAGAGGCCTTTTTTGTGTCTGTTTTTTTGCCCAAAAAGAGATGCAATTTTTGTGTCTGTTTTTTTCCCCAAAATAGAGGCAATTTTTGTGTCCAAAAATAGAGGCAATTTTTGTGTCTGTTTTTTGCCCAAAAATAAAAGCCATTTTTGTGTCTGTTTTTTGCCCAAAAATAGAGGCAATTTTTGTGTCCAAAAATAGAGGCAATTTTTGTGTCTGTTTTTTGCCCAAAATTAGAGGCCATTTTTGTGTTTGTTTTTTGCCCAAAAATAGAGGCCATTTTTGTGTCTGTTTTTTGCCCAAAAAGAGAGGCAATTTTTGTGTCCAAAAATAGAGGCAATTTTTGTGTCTGTTTTTTGGCCAAAATTAGAGGCCTTTTTTGTGTCTGTTTTTTGCCCAAAAAGAGATGCAATTTTTGTGTCTGTTTTTTGCCCAAAAATAGAGGCAATTTTTGTGTCCAAAAATAGAGGCAATTTTTTTGTCTGTTTTTTGCCCAAAAATAGATGCCATTTTTGTGTCTGTTTTTTTGCCCAAAAAGAGAGGCAATTTTTGTGTCTGTTTTTTGCCCAAAAATAGAGGCAATTTTTGTGTCCAAAAATAGAGGCCATTTTTGTGTCTGTTCTTTGCCAAAAAATAGAGGCAATTTTTGTGTCTGTTTTTTCCCCAAAAATAGAGGCAATTTTTGTGTCCAAAAATAGAGGCCATTTTTGTGTCTGTTTTTTGCCCAAAAATAAAGGCCATTTTTGTGTCTGTTTTTTGCCCAAAAATAGAGGCAATTTTTGTGTCTGTTTTTTGCCCAAAAATAGAGGCAAATTTTGTGTCTGTTTTTTGCCCAAAAATAAAGGCCATTTTTGTGTCTGTTTTTTGCCCAAAAATAGAGGCAAATTTTGTGTCTGTTTTTTGCCCAAAAATAGAGGCCATTTTTGTGTCTGTTTTTTGCCCAAAAATAGAGGCAATTTTTGTGTCTGTTTTTTGCCCAAAAATAGAGGCAAATTTTGTGTCTGTTTTTTGCCCAAAAATAGAGGCAATTTTTGTGTTCAAAAATAGAGGCAATTTTTGTGTCTGTTTTTTGGCCAAAATTAGAGGCCTTTTTTGTGTCTGTTTTTTGCCCAAAAAGAGATGCAATTTTTGTGTCTGTTTTTTTCCCCAAAATAGAGGCAATTTTTGTGTCCAAAAATAGAGGCAATTTTTGTGTCCAAAAATAGAGGCAATTTTTGTGTCTGTTTTTTGCCCAAAAATAAAAGCCATTTTTGTGTCTGTTTTTTGCCCAAAAATAGAGGCAATTTTTGTGTCCAAAAATAGAGGCAATTTTTGTGTCTGTTTTTTGCCCAAAATTAGAGGCCATTTTTGTGTTTGTTTTTTGCCCAAAAATAGAGGCCATTTTTGTGTCTGTTTTTTGCCCAAAAAGAGAAGCTATTTTTGTGTTCAAAAATAGAGGCAATTTTTGTGTTCAAAAATAGAGGCAATTTTTGTGTCTGTTTTTTGGCCAAAATTAGAGGCCTTTTTTGTGTCTGTTTTTTTGCCCAAAAAGAGATGCAATTTTTGTGTCTGTTTTTTTCCCCAAAATAGAGGCAATTTTTGTGTCCAAAAATAGAGGCAATTTTTGTGTCTGTTTTTTGCCCAAAAATAAAAGCCATTTTTGTGTCTGTTTTTTGCCCAAAAATAGAGGCAATTTTTGTGTCCAAAAATAGAGGCAATTTTTGTGTCTGTTTTTTGCCCAAAATTAGAGGCCATTTTTGTGTTTGTTTTTTGCCCAAAAATAGAGGCGCATTTTTGTGTCTGTTTTTTGCCCAAAAAGAGAGGCAATTTTTGTGTCCAAAAATAGAGGCAATTTTTGTGTCTGTTTTTTGGCCAAAATTAGAGGCCTTTTTTGTGTCTGTTTTTTGCCCAAAAAGAGATGCAATTTTTGTGTCTGTTTTTTTGCCCAAAAATAGAGGCAATTTTTGTGTCCAAAAATAGAGGCAATTTTTTTGTCTGTTTTTTGCCCAAAAATAGAGGCCATTTTTGTGTCTGTTTTTTTGCCCAAAAAGAGAGGCAATTTTTGTGTCTGTTTTTTGCCCAAAAATAGAGTCAATTTTTGTGTCCAGAAATAGAGGCCATTTTTGTGTCTGTTCTTTGCCAAAAAATAGAGGCAATTTTTGTATCTGTTTTTTTCCCCAAAAATAGAGGCAATTTTTGTGTCTGTTTTTTGCCCAAAAATAGAGGCAATTTTTGTGTCCAAAAATAGAGGCCATTTTTGTGTCTGTTTTTTGCCCAAAAATAAAGGCCATTTTTGTGTCTGTTTTTTGCCCAAAAATAGAGGCAATTTTTGTGTCTGTTTTTTGCCCAAAAATAGAGGCAAATTTTGTGTCTGTTTTTTGCCCAAAAATAGAGGCAATTTTTGTGTTCAAAAATAGAGGCAATTTTTGTGTTCAAAAATAGAGGCAATTTTTGTGTCTGTTTTTTGGCCAAAATTAGAGGCCTTTTTTGTGTCTGTTTTTTGCCCAAAAAGACATGCAATTTTTGTGTCTGTTTTTTTCCCCAAAATAGAGGCAATTTTTGTGTCCAAAAATAGAGGCAATTTTTGTGTCTGTTTTTTGCCCAAAAATAAAAGCCATTTTTGTGTCTGTTTTTTGCCCAAAAATAGAGGCAATTTTTGTGTCCAAAAATAGAGGCAATTTTTGTGTCTGTTTTTTGCCCAAAATTAGAGGCCATTTTTGTGTTTGTTTTTTGCCCAAAAATAGAGGCCATTTTTGTGTCTGTTTTTTGCCCAAAAAGAGAGGCAATTTTTGTGTCCAAAAATAGAGGCAATTTTTGTGTCTGTTTTTTGGCCCAAAATTAGAGGCCTTTTTTGTGTCTGTTTTTTGCCCAAAAAGAGATGCAATTTTTGTGTCTGTTTTTTGCCCAAAAATAGAGGCAATTTTTGTGTCCAAAAATAGAGGCAATTTTTTTGTCTGTTTTTTGCCCAAAAATAGATGCCATTTTTGTGTCTGTTTTTTGCCCAAAAAGAGAGGCAATTTTTGTGTCTGTTTTTTTGCCCAAAAATAGAGGCAATTTTTGTGTCCAAAAATAGAGGCCATTTTTGTGTCTGTTCTTTGCCAAAAAATAGAGGCAATTTTTGTGTCTGTTTTTTCCCCAAAAATAGAGGCAATTTTTGTGTCCAAAAATAGAGGCCATTTTTGTGTCTGTTTTTTGCCCAAAAATAAAGGCCATTTTTGTGTCTGTTTTTTGCCCAAAAATAGAGGCAATTTTTGTGTCTGTTTTTTGCCCAAAAATAGAGGCAAATTTTGTGTCTGTTTTTTGCCCAAAAATAAAGGCCATTTTTGTGTCTGTTTTTTGCCCAAAAATAGAGGCAAATTTTGTGTCTGTTTTTTGCCCCAAAATAGAGGCCATTTTTGTGTCTGTTTTTTGCCCAAAAATAGAGGCAATTTTTGTGTCTGTTTTTTGCCCAAAAATAGAGGCAAATTTTGTGTCTGTTTTTTGCCCAAAATAGAGGCAATTTTTGTGTTCAAAAATAGAGGCAATTTTTGTGTCTGTTTTTTGGCCAAAATTAGAGGCCTTTTTTGTGTCTGTTTTTTTGCCCAAAAAGAGATGCAATTTTTGTGTCTGTTTTTTTTCCCCAAAATAGAGGCAATTTTTGTGTCCAAAAATAGAGGCAATTTTTGTGTCCAAAAATAGAGGCAATTTTTGTGTCTGTTTTTTGCCCAAAAATAAAAGCCATTTTTGTGTCTGTTTTTTGCCCAAAAATAGAGGCAATTTTTGTGTCCAAAAATAGAGGCAATTTTTGTGTCTGTTTTTTGCCCAAAATTAGAGGCCATTTTTGTGTTTGTTTTTTGCCCAAAAATAGAGGCCATTTTTGTGTCTGTTTTTTGCCCAAAAAGAGAGGCTATTTTTGTGTTCAAAAATAGAGGCAATTTTTGTGTTCAAAAATAGAGGCAATTTTTGTGTCTGTTTTTTGGCCAAAATTAGAGGGCCTTTTTTGTGTCTGTTTTTTGCCCAAAAAGAGATGCAATTTTGTGTCTGTTTTTTTCCCCAAAATAGAGGCAATTTTTGTGTCCAAAAATAGAGGCAATTTTTGTGTCTGTTTTTTGCCCAAAAATAAAAGCCATTTTTGTGTCTGTTTTTTGCCCAAAAATAGAGGCAATTTTTGTGTCTGTTTTTTGCCCAAAAATAGAGGCAAATTTTGTGTCTGTTTTTTGCCCAAAAATAAAGGCCATTTTTTGTGTCTGTTTTTTGCCCAAAAATAGAGGCAAATTTTGTGTCTGTTTTTTGCCCAAAAATAGAGGCCATTTTTGTGTCTGTTTTTTGCCCAAAAATAGAGGCAATTTTTGTGTCTGTTTTTTGCCCAAAAATAGAGGCAAATTTTGTGTCTGTTTTTTGCCCAAAAATAGAGGCAATTTTTGTGTTCAAAAATAGAGGCAATTTTTGTGTCTGTTTTTTGGCCAAAATTAGAGGCCTTTTTTGTGTCTGTTTTTTGCCCAAAAAGAGATGCAATTTTTGTGTCTGTTTTTTTCCCCAAAATAGAGGCAATTTTTGTGTCCAAAAATAGAGGCAATTTTTGTGTCCAAAAATAGAGGCAATTTTTGTGTCTGTTTTTTGCCCAAAAATAAAAGCCATTTTTGTGTCTGTTTTTTGCCCAAAAATAGAGGCAATTTTTGTGTCCAAAAATAGAGGCAATTTTTGTGTCTGTTTTTTGCCCAAAATTAGAGGCCATTTTTGTGTTTGTTTTTTGCCCAAAAATAGAGGCCATTTTTGTGTCTGTTTTTTGCCCAAAAAGAGAAGCTATTTTTGTGTTCAAAAATAGAGGCAATTTTTGTGTTCAAAAATAGAGGCAATTTTTGTGTCTGTTTTTTGGCCAAAATTAGAGGCCTTTTTTGTGTCTGTTTTTTGCCCAAAAAGAGATGCAATTTTTGTGTCTGTTTTTTTCCCCAAAATAGAGGCAATTTTTGTGTCCAAAAATAGAGGCAATTTTTGTGTCTGTTTTTTGCCCAAAAATAAAAGCCATTTTTGTGTCTGTTTTTTTGCCCAAAAATAGAGGCAATTTTTGTGTCCAAAAATAGAGGCAATTTTTGTGTCTGTTTTTTGCCCAAAATTAGAGGCCATTTTTGTGTTTGTTTTTTGCCCAAAAATAGAGGCCATTTTTGTGTCTGTTTTTTGCCCAAAAAGAGAGGCAATTTTTGTGTCCAAAAATAGAGGCAATTTTTGTGTCTGTTTTTTGGCCAAAATTAGAGGCCTTTTTTGTGTCTGTTTTTTGCCCAAAAAGAGATGCAATTTTTGTGTCTGTTTTTTGCCCAAAAATAGAGGCAATTTTTGTGTCCAAAAATAGAGGCAATTTTTTTGTCTGTTTTTTGCCCAAAAATAGAGGCCATTTTTGTGTCTGTTTTTTGCCCAAAAAGAGAGGCAATTTTTGTGTCTGTTTTTTGCCCAAAAATAGAGTCAATTTTTGTGTCCAGAAATAGAGGCCATTTTTGTGTCTGTTCTTTGCCAAAAAATAGAGGCAATTTTTGTATCTGTTTTTTCCCCAAAAATAGAGGCAATTTTTGTGTCTGTTTTTTTGCCCAAAAATAGAGGCAATTTTTGTGTCCAAAAATAGAGGCCATTTTTGTGTCTGTTTTTTGCCCAAAAATAAAGGCCATTTTTGTGTCTGTTTTTTGCCCAAAAATAGAGGCAATTTTTGTGTCTGTTTTTTGCCCAAAAATAGAGGCAAATTTTGTGTCTGTTTTTTGCCCAAAAATAGAGGCAATTTTTGTGTTCAAAAATAGAGGCAATTTTTGTGTTCAAAAATAGAGGCAATTTTTGTGTCTGTTTTTTGGCCAAAATTAGAGGCCTTTTTTGTGTCTGTTTTTTGCCCAAAAAGACATGCAATTTTTGTGTCTGTTTTTTTCCCCAAAATAGAGGCAATTTTTGTGTCCAAAAATAGAGGCAATTTTTGTGTCTGTTTTTTGCCCAAAAATAAAAGCCATTTTTGTGTCTGTTTTTTGCCCAAAAATAGAGGCAATTTTTGTGTCCAAAAATAGAGGCAATTTTTGTGTCTGTTTTTTGCCCAAAATTAGAGGCCATTTTTGTGTTTGTTTTTTGCCCAAAAATAGAGGCCATTTTTGTGTCTGTCTTTTTGCCCAAAAAGAGAGGCAATTTTTGTGTCCAAAAATAGAGGCAATTTTTGTGTCTGTTTTTTGGCCAAAATTAGAGGCCTTTTTTGTGTCTGTTTTTTGCCCAAAAAGAGATGCAATTTTTGTGTCTGTTTTTTGCCCAAAAATAGAGGCAATTTTTGTGTCCAAAAATAGAGGCAATTTTTTTGTCTGTTTTTTGCCCAAAAATAGATGCCATTTTTGTGTCTGTTTTTTGCCCAAAAAGAGAGGCAATTTTTGTGTCTGTTTTTTGCCCAAAAATAGAGGCAATTTTTGTGTCCAAAAATAGAGGCCATTTTTGTGTCTGTTCTTTGCCAAAAAATAGAGGCAATTTTTGTGTCTGTTTTTTCCCCAAAAATAGAGGCAATTTTTGTGTCCAAAAATAGAGGCCATTTTTGTGTCTGTTTTTTGCCCAAAAATAAAGGCATTTTTGTGTCTGTTTTTTGCCCAAAAATAGAGGCAATTTTTGTGTCTGTTTTTTGCCCAAAAATAGAGGCAAATTTTGTGTCTGTTTTTTGCCCAAAAATAAAGGCCATTTTTGTGTCTGTTTTTTGCCCAAAAATAGAGGCAAATTTTGTGTCTGTTTTTTGCCCCAAAATAGAGGCCATTTTTGTGTCTGTTTTTTGCCCAAAAATAGAGGCAATTTTTGTGTCTGTTTTTTGCCCAAAAATAGAGGCAAATTTTGTGTCTGTTTTTTGCCCAAAAATAGAGGCAATTTTTGTGTTCAAAAATAGAGGCAATTTTTGTGTCTGTTTTTTGGCCAAAATTAGAGGCCTTTTTTGTGTCTGTTTTTTGCCCAAAAAGAGATGCAATTTTTGTGTCTGTTTTTTTCCCCAAAATAGAGGCAATTTTTGTGTCCAAAAATAGAGGCAATTTTTGTGTCCAAAAATAGAGGCAATTTTTGTGTCTGTTTTTTGCCCAAAAATAAAAGCCATTTTTGTGTCTGTTTTTTGCCCAAAAATAGAGGCAATTTTTGTGTCCAAAAATAGAGGCAATTTTTGTGTCTGTTTTTTGCCCAAAATTAGAGGCCATTTTTGTGTTTGTTTTTTGCCCAAAAATAGAGGCCATTTTTGTGTCTGTTTTTTGCCCAAAAAGAGAGGCTATTTTTGTGTTCAAAAATAGAGGCAATTTTTGTGTTCAAAAATAGAGGCAATTTTTGTGTCTGTTTTTTGGCCAAAATTAGAGGCCTTTTTTGTGTCTGTTTTTTGCCCAAAAAGAGATGCAATTTTTGTGTCTGTTTTTTTCCCCAAAATAGAGGCAATTTTTGTGTCCAAAAATAGAGGCAATTTTTGTGTCTGTTTTTTGCCCAAAAATAAAAGCCATTTTTGTGTCTGTTTTTTGCCCAAAAATAGAGGCAATTTTTGTGTCCAAAAATAGAGGCAATTTTTGTGTCTGTTTTTTGCCCAAAATTAGAGGCCATTTTTGTGTTTGTTTTTTGCCCAAAAATAGAGGCCATTTTTTGTGTCTGTTTTTTGCCCAAAAAGAGAGGCAATTTTTGTGTCCAAAAATAGAGGCAATTTTTGTGTCTGTTTTTTGGCCAAAATTAGAGGCCTTTTTTGTGTCTGTTTTTTGCCCAAAAAGAGATGCAATTTTTGTGTCTGTTTTTTGCCCAAAAATAGAGGCAATTTTTGTGTCCAAAAATAGAGGCAATTTTTTTGTCTGTTTTTTGCCCAAAAATAGAGGCCATTTTTGTGTCTGTTTTTTGCCCAAAAAGAGAGGCAATTTTTGTGTCTGTTTTTTGCCCAAAAATAGAGTCAATTTTTGTGTCCAGAAATAGAGGCCATTTTTTGTGTCTGTTCTTTGCCAAAAAATAGAGGCAATTTTTGTATCTGTTTTTTCCCCAAAAATAGAGGCAATTTTTGTGTCTGTTTTTTGCCCAAAAATAGAGGCAATTTTTGTGTCCAAAAATAGAGGCCATTTTTGTGTCTGTTTTTTGCCCAAAAATAAAGGCCATTTTTGTGTCTGTTTTTTGCCCAAAAATAGAGGCAATTTTTGTGTCTGTTTTTTGCCCAAAAATAGAGGCAAATTTTGTGTCTGTTTTTTGCCCAAAAAATAGAGGCAATTTTTGTGTTCAAAAATAGAGGCAATTTTTGTGTTCAAAAATAGAGGCAATTTTTGTGTCTGTTTTTTGGCCAAAATTAGAGGCCTTTTTTGTGTCTGTTTTTTGCCCAAAAAGAGATGCAATTTTTGTGTCTGTTTTTTTTCCCCAAAATAGAGGCAATTTTTGTGTCCAAAAATAGAGGCAATTTTTGTGTCTGTTTTTTGCCCAAAAATAAAAGCCATTTTTGTGTCTGTTTTTTGCCCAAAAATAGAGGCAATTTTTGTGTCCAAAAATAGAGGCAATTTTTGTGTCTGTTTTTTGCCCAAAATTAGAGGCCATTTTTGTGTTTGTTTTTTGCCCAAAAATAGAGGCCATTTTTGTGTCTGTTTTTTGCCCAAAAAGAGAGGCAATTTTTGTGTCCAAAAATAGAGGCAATTTTTGTGTCTGTTTTTTGGCCAAAATTAGAGGCCTTTTTTGTGTCTGTTTTTTGCCCAAAAAGAGATGCAATTTTTGTGTCTGTTTTTTGCCCAAAAATAGAGGCAATTTTTGTGTCCAAAAATAGAGGCAATTTTTTTGTCTGTTTTTTGCCCAAAAATAGATGCCATTTTTGTGTCTGTTTTTTGCCCAAAAAGAGAGGCAATTTTTGTGTCTGTTTTTTGCCCAAAAATAGAGGCAATTTTTGTGTCCAAAAATAGAGGCCATTTTTGTGTCTGTTCTTTGCCAAAAAATAGAGGCAATTTTTGTGTCTGTTTTTTCCCCCAAAAATAGAGGCAATTTTTGTGTCCAAAAATAGAGGCCATTTTTGTGTCTGTTTTTTGCCCAAAAATAAAGGCCATTTTTGTGTCTGTTTTTTGCCCAAAAATAGA
>NW_025804806.1:0-2500 GCF_021234035.1 Daphnia pulicaria
CCAATCGGTGAAGCGGGCGTTTGAATTCCCGTCCACATCGCGGTTCGGATATATTTTTACATATACCGACCATCGGAAATTTCGAAAACGGTTTTACCGAAGGAATGATATTTCACACACCGACAGCTCATCGAGTTCGTCTCCGTTCAACGGTTTTTTTTTTTTAAGACTTTTTGATCGCATGGGGCTAAACTGGTTAGAGCAAAGCCGCGATCCAAGCAGTGAAAAAAAAACAAAGACAGTGCAAGCGCGATCGAACGGAATCGAAACTAAAATCATGTGAAGTGGCGGGCGGAAAGGAGCTCAGCTACGGTGGAAATGAAACTACAACTAACGCCGAACCGGACAACTTCCCATTCTGCGTCTTCGTTTCATTTCCCAAAGCTCCCCGTCGATACCAAAGTTTTTGCGTCGAAGCTACTAAAGAAATTTCGCGCTTTCCTTTTCGCCTCTTTCGCCTTCCCTTCGATATCTATCCAACCACCGGCTTCGACTTTATTTCTTTCACCCGTCTATTCGCCCGATAGTCGACGGTCGGCCATTCTTTGGTATCGGCCAGGCGGACTAACAAGAAGTAAGACTCGTTTGAAAAATTTGGACCGGGCTTTACAATCGCTGCTTGTCGTAATGTCGCAAATTTGAAAAAAATTTTCAATTCGAGAAACCAAACTATTCGACACTTCGAAAATTTTTGGGACTCTGAAAATTTTTCCGAGTTTAGGAATCGAGACCTCTTCTATACTAAGGAAAACCACTAATGTTCCGCCGCATAATGTCTCCGTTTTCCGGCTCATTTTTAGCGATTGGACGGGGACATTGCCCCATCCAACCGCCAGCCGACTTTCAGGAACCGTCGTTTTCAAAGTTGGGACTTAGAAAATTTTCGACGAGTGGGAATTTTTTTACGGTCGCAAGTCATCACGACACGCCCGACCAACCCATTTGAGAGCCGCCACGCCTCGACGGTGTGACGGCTTTTTTTCGAATCGACGGGTCTCGCTCACTCCTCTCTCGCGCCGACCAGAGGCCGGGCGAGAGAGTCGTTGCCAAACACCGTCGTCGGAAATGGGAGAATTTGAGTGGGAATTTTTTACGGTCGCGAGTCATCACGACACGCCCGACCAACCCACTTGAGAGCCGCCACGCCTCGACGGTGTGACGGCTTCTCTTTTCGAATCGACGGGTCTCGCTCACTCCTCTCTCGCGCCGACCAGTGGCCGGGCGAGAGAGTCGTTGCCAAACACCGTCGTCGGAAATCGAGAAATTTTCATTTCCATTTCCATTTTTTTTCATCGGCCTTTATACGTCCAAGTCCCGCCAACCACGTCACTACCACGTCGTCGGGACTTAGAAAAATTTTTCAATTTTTCGGACTTAGAAAATTTTTCAACTTTCTTTTTTTCGACAACCTCTTCCCTATATAGGAAAGTAGTGGATGTTCCGGGCAGTAACTGTACGAAAAAGTCGATTTCCGAATTTTTGCCGGACTTTCACCTGAGCTCAGGCCGGGCCGCCCGCTCAACTGCCGCCCGGTCACCACCAAAAACCGGTCTTGGAAATTTTCGGACTTAGAAAATTTTTCAACTTTTTTCTTTCTCGACAACCTCTTCCCTATATAGGAAAGTAGTGGATGTTCCGGGCAGTAACTGTACGAAAAAGTTGATTTCCGAAATTTTGCCGGGCTTTCACCAGAGCTCAGGCGGGGCTTACCATCACACCCGCCGACCGGTCACCACCAAAAACCGGTCTTGGAAATTTTAGGACTTAGAAATTTTTTCCAACTTTTTTCTTTCGCTCTTTCTCGCCATTTTTAGCCGTCTTTGCTCGTCCCAGTGCCGCCTATAGCTTCACTATCCGTCGTCGGGACTTAGAAAAATTTTTCAATTTTTCGGACTTAGAAAATTTTTTCAATTTTCATTTTCGACAACCTCTTCCCTATATAGGAAAGTAGTGGATGTTCCGGGCAGTAACTGTACGAAAAAGTTGATTTCCGAAATTTTGCCGGACATTCACCTGAGCTCAGGCCGGGCCGCCCGCTCAACTACCGACCGGTCTCCACCAAAAACCGGTCTTGGAAATTTTAGGACTTAGAAATTTTTTCCAACTTTTTTTCTTTCGCTCTTTCTCTCTTTTTCAGCCGCCTTTGCTCGTCCCAGTGCCGCCTATAGCTTCACTATCCATCGTCGGGACTTAGAAAAATTTTTCAATTTTTCGGACTTAGAAAATTTTTTCAATTTTCATTTTCGACAACCTCTTCCCTATATAGGAAAGTAGTGGATGTTCCGGGCAGTAACTGTACGAAAAAGTTGATTTCCGAAATTTTGCCGGACATTCACCTGAGCTCAGGCCGGGCCGCCCGCTCAACTACCGACCGGTCTCCACCAAAAACCGGTCTTGGAAATTTTAGGACTTAGAAATTTTTTCCAACTTTTTTTCTTTCGCTCTTTCTCTCTTTTTCAGCCGCCTTTGCTCGTCCCAGTGCCGCCTATAGCTTCACTAT
>NW_025804806.1:7500-13127 GCF_021234035.1 Daphnia pulicaria
GGCAGTCTCCATGCAGCGTTAAGGGCATACAACCAAGTGCCGGGAGCGGGGACTTGTTCGACCTTCGAGGGCCCACCCGTTTAACCCCCTGAACGGTTTCACGCACTCTTGAACTCTCTCTTCAAAGTTCTTTTCAACTTTCCCTCGCGGTACTTGTTCGCTATCGGTCTCGTGGCGATATTTAGCCTTAGAAGGAGTTTACCTCCCGCTTAGGGCTGCACGCTCAAGCAACCCGACTCTTGGGAAGGGATCCGATGCACGGTCTCGGCTCGTCTTATCTACGGGCCTGACACCCTCTGTGGGTTGCTCGCCCCGTTCATGGAGACTTGGACGATAGATACCGGACAGACGCGCACGATCCTCCCGAACACCACATTCCTCGGCACCCGCTCAACCGGGCGCGAGGTTCGGTGCTGGGCTCATCCCTGTTCGCTCGCCGCTACTAAGGGAATCCTTGTTAGTTTCTTTTCCTCCGCTTACTGATATGCTTAAGTTCAGCGGGTAGTCTCATCTAAACTGAGGTCAGAATGAATTGTTTGTTTTCAAAAGGAGACAACACTTTATCTAGCTCGGCAGACTTTGGCGTTTTAAAGCCGGGAAAGATTGAATAATTGCCGGTTCAAATTTTTTTTTTTCGAAATAAAGCGAGTCTCTCGTTATTCGCAAAAATTAATTTACGAAAAGTGACAGGGCGTCCTGCGGCTTTTTGTATTGAAACAACGCGTCGTGCGCGAACCAAGCTTGCATAACGAGCGGTTAGAGTGAGTGATAATTCGCGGTGGTCGACACTTCGACACGCCCGGCGCACACACACAACTAAACTCGCGTTGAAGCGGTATATCGCGCACACGCAGCCGACACCTTGTTCGAGAAGATGTGTTTATTTCTAAAATTTTTTTTTGAGTTGGCTCAAAAATTTCCCATCTGTTTTGCCATCGAAAAAGGTTTCTTTTGAATAGAGAGGAAAAAAACAAAACAGGGCGAACCTTCTTTTATTTTTCCCCCTTTTTTGTATTTGAGGCATCGCGGACACTTAAGTCGCGCGGCACCCAGACGTTAGAGATTCGGGAGCTTTTATGCGGTCAGGCCGGGTGAAAAATAAATCTCGCCGCGACCCAACATGCAAAACCAAGACTGAAAAAATCTCTGTTCGTTCATCATTCGACCGACCCTCAGTCAGATGTGGCCCGAGCGAGAAGCTGGGCCGCCATTTACGTTCAAGATTTCGATGCTCCATGTGTTCTGCAGTTCGCATGGATTAGCGCACTTTGCTGCGCTCTTCATCGATCCACGAGCCTAGTGATCCACCGTTCAGGGTCGTATATAAAACGACATATTCGTTTTCTTCTCTCTTTTTCTCCAACCCGCCCAAGCAAATGAATGCGAGGGCGGAGAAAGAAAGCCAGAAAGAAAATGTTCCGATAAACACTCGTACTAGAATTTGGGTTTAGTGTGTTATTGTGATTTTGAATTCTTCCTACTTCATCGAGAGGGCGAAGGGCAAGCTTAAAAAACATTCGGTTTTCAACGGCATAGTGTCGGGCTTTGGAGTGTTAGTCTATACGACGCACACGCACGCAACCACGAGTATCTACGCCCGAAAAGAACGTCCAGAGTAAAGTCTCACACTTTCGTCCCCCACCGAGAATCAAAAAATCCCGAAGACGAAGAGAGAAACAAAAAAAAACAATTTCGATTGGGCGTATCCGCTTTAAACCACCGCGCATCAGAGCGCCTGATACCCGTTCAAAATCTTGATGTTTTTTTTTTTTTCCGACTCTCCATCCACCGAGTTTTTATTTTTCAAAGTGTTTGATTTAGGGACTAAGACTTTATAAAATCTCCTTTATTGTTCCTTCGGTACTCGCGGCCCAGGCGGGCTATCGTATTCTTCACTCTACTAACGTCAACACTGTGAGCGCCGCTAAAGGTCGAATGAATCTATAGAGACATTCACCATCGAAGCAGGAAGAATTTGCTCACGGCCATAGACCAAATCGAAAGACTTTGTGTTTTTTTTTGAGCCGAGAGGAAAGAAAAATCAATTTGAAAAGGCGAATCCGCTTTAAACCACCGCGCATCAGAGCGCCTGATACCCGTTCAAAATAAATGATTTTCTTCCGTCAACCCACACATAGTTCATACGATGTCTTACGCCGAAAGACTTTTGATGGGGTTTTTTTGTTTTGCAACTTTTAGTTGTTTCGTGCTCAACCAAAGCCATATGCGCAAAACATTTGTCTTGTTCGTTTATGATCCTTCCGCAGGTTCACCTACGGAAACCTTGTTACGACTTTTACTTCCTCTAAAGGATCAAGTTCGACCATCTTTCAGTCTCGCCGTTGGTAGGCACCGCACGGGCAGAGATTGCTCCCCACTCGACGGCACCCCGACAAGCCCGTCCGAAGGCCTCACTAAATCATTCAATCGGTAGTAGCGACGGGCGGTGTGTACAAAGGGCAGGGACGTAATCGACGCGGGCTAGTGACCCGCGCCTACTAGGGATTCCTGGTTCATGGGGATCATTGCAGTCCCCAATCCCAACCACGAAGGAGGTTCAGCGGTTACCCGGTCCTTTCGGACAGGGAGAGTGAAACACGCTGATTCCTTCAGTGTAGCGCGCGTGCGGCCCAGGACATCTAAGGGCATCACAGACCTGTTATTGCTCACTGTCACGCGGCTGGACGCCGCTTGTCCCTCTAAGAAGACTGCGTGACGGACGCGAGAGCAGAAGGTATCGCCGGGGATGACGACGACCGAATAACAATAGAGCCAGCCCCCGCGAGACATTCCCGACAAAGCCCCGCCATACCTCATCCGCCAGGCAACCAACCCGTGAAGGCCGTACACCCGACGAACAGAGCACAACGAAACCAAGCCGAGAGATTGCCTCACTAAAGGAACCAGTCCCACCGAGACCCGAATCGCCGCCACCTGATCCCGACGCCTCCGTACTCCCTTCGGTTTCAATTGATAAAACCCGTCACCTATTTAGCAGGCTAGAGTCTCGTTCGTTATCGGAATTAACCAGACAAATCGCTCCACCAACTAAGAACGGCCATGCACCACCACCCACCGAATCAAGAAAGAGCTCTCAATCTGTCAATCCTTCCAGTGTCCGGGCCTGGTGAGGTTTCCCGTGTTGAGTCAAATTAAGCCGCAGGCTCCACTCCTGGTGGTGCCCTTCCGTCAATTCCTTTAAGTTTCAGCTTTGCAACCATACTTCCCCCGGAACCCAAAGACTTTGGTTTCCCGGAAGCTGCCCGTCGAGTCATTGGAGTAACTCCGACGGATTGCTGGTTGGCATCGTTTATGGTTAGAACTAGGGCGGTATCTGATCGCCTTCGAACCTCTAACTTTCGTTCTTGATCAAGGAAAACATTCTTGGCAAATGCCTTCGCTGTTGTTCGTCTTGCGGCGGTCCAAGAATTTCACCTCTGTCGCCGCAGTACGAATGCCCCCGTCCGTCTCTATTGACCATTACCTCGGGTCCAAAAGTAAAAGACCAGCAAAATCGGACCGAGGTCCTATTCCATCATTCCATGCTGCGATATTCAGGCGTTGGGATACACCTGCTTTGAGCACTCTAATTTGTTCAAAGTAAACGTTGCCGGCCGCCCGAGACACCCGGTGAAGGGCACCCCGAACGATTGACTGGGTGGAGCGAATCGAGTCAACTACGACCAAAATTTAAAAAAGAACCCGAAAGAACTTTCCAACTCTGGCCGCAGATACAACAACGACGCACCGACCACCACTCCGGCGATGTTGTCCGACCGTGAAGAGAGTCGGGCTTTGACACCCGGGCTCCCAGAGCGTGAAACGCAACACCCTTGATTCAGAGCGGCGCCGCCCGGCCGAAGACAGACATCCGACTACGAGCTTTTTAACCGCAACAACTTTAATATACGCTATTGGAGCTGGAGTTACCGCGGCTGCTGGCACCAGACTTGCCCTCCAATGGTTCCTCGTTAAAGGATTTAAAGTGTACTCATTCCAATCACGGGGCCTCGGAAGAGTCCCGTATCGTTATTTTTCGTCACTACCTCCCCGTGCCGGGAGTGGGTAATTTGCGCGCCTGCTGCCTTCCTTGGATGTGGTAGCCGTTTCTCAGGCTCCCTCTCCGGAATCGAACCCCGATTCCCCGTTACCCGTTGCAACCATGGTAGGCGCGTAACCTACCATCGACAGTTGATAAGGCAGACATTTGAAAGATACGTCGCCGGCGCGAAGGCCGTGCGATCGGCGTGAAGTTATCCAGAGTCACCAAAATTGGTACGGTGCGCGAGCCCGAAAGCCCGGCCCCGACTGGTTTTGATCTAATAAAAGCACCTCTTCTGCGAGCCCGAAAGCCCGCAGTCGAGGCTCGAGTGCATGTATTAGCTCTAGAATTACCACAGTTATCCAAGTAGGATGGAGTGGATCTAAGGAACCATAACTGATTTATTGAGCCATTCGCGGTTTCGCCGTCTAGCGGCTTGTACTTAGACATGCATGGCTTAATCTTTGAGACAAGCATATGCTACTGGCAGGATCAACCAGGTATTTCGTGTATGTTTGTTTGATATGCATCCGGCGAGTTGCGGGTTTTTATTTCGCCCACGCATCACCAAACACACACCAAATCAACACGTTTTTCGTTTTTTTTCTTTTTCTTCGGAAACTAAAATTTTTGATCGCAACGCCTGGCGTGTCACAGCGAGTCCCAGTGAAGAGAAACACCGATCCGATCCGTTTGTTGGATTTTTTTCATTTCAATTTCCAAAGTCAAAGACCATTCAACGGTCTATGAGCCCAAAGTGAATCGGATTCATTCGACCGGTCTTGATATATTCATCAACTTTTTTTCCCGTATTACGGTTTTCGACGGTCATATGTGGCGTGCTGTATGCTCATAAGTCAAGCCTGCTTTACTAAGCTGACAAGCATACATCTTTTAAATTTTTGTGGGCTCAGAGTTTTATTTTTATTTTTCCACCGCCGAGGCACACTCTCGCATCACCCCGCACGACACACACACACACACACACCTCACCGCTCAGCGGTCACACGAGGCAGAATTTTCCGCAAAGACTTTCGAAGAGAAAGAGAAAACTCGGAACAACCGCGGTCAGAGGCCAGCATAGAGGCATCGTATAGAAAGTCATGGGCGGAAAAAAACAAATCATTTCAAGTCGAGACAAGCAACCAGACTACCCCTATAAAAGTGCGCAATTCTTTAAGAGTTCACCGAAGAATGACCGAGATCAAGTATGCACGAAACGAACATATTCCAAGGGCAGCTGAATAAGCGATTCTGCGCCGAAGCGCGAGAAAAGCAAGCGGTACACCGATGGGGATCGTTTTTTTTATCGTGTTAGATTCGTTGTTGTCAAGCAAGGATTCTCAAAATGTTTTTTGCATTGCACCCAAGTTTCGTACTGATTACTTGTCGCAGACCGGTGACTGTCAAAAAAAAATTTTTTACGTTTTTTCTTGAGAGGTCACTGCCTACACACAACTCCGGGCGGGCCGTACACTCACAGCCGTTTGAATTCTCCCTTCGTGTGTCATGGCCATAACTGAGCGTACATCTTACCGGGCGCCGAGTTGATCTGGCTTGTTCGATGAACGTTCGGGATACGTAC
>NW_025804807.1:0-29924 GCF_021234035.1 Daphnia pulicaria
TTCATTTATTGAAACACCGAGAAGCTCTTTAATAGTTATAGAACAAGTGACGAGACCAATTTTGGACACAATAAAGAATCCGCGTGCTCATCAAATCAATTTATTACAGTAATGTATTATCGATTGAGAGCCCATTTATCAGCTGGGTGTTTGGCGTGCACCTATAATCCTGCTTCGGGGAGGCTTGGTAGAGTGGATGGCTTGAGTTTAGGAGCCCTGTTTCGTGATACCGCATGTTGATCAGGTGCCCGCACTAAGCTTGACATCAGCATGGATCTGCTAGAGGAATCTAGTAGGTGCAGGTTAGCTAAGGAGGAGCGTAGTGGGTCAGGAGGGAAACCTAGCAGCCAAAAGTTCCCGTGTTCGGCAGTAGTGGGATCGTGCCAGTGAGTGGGCGTCATGCAACAGCCTCAACAAAATAGCCAAACCTCTATCTTTTTTTTTGTCGTTAAAACTACCGAGATCAAACAAACATGCGTTCTACAATATATGGTATCATTAATCAAAGTCCCAGCAATACCCTTTTCAACTAATACCTAAAGAATACATTATATTCCATGTCTCATCTAACTTGGGGAGCAAAAATAAAATTACACCATGCCAACAGCATCCCGTATTCCCAAGCGGTCACCCATCCAAGTACTAACGGGACCCGACATAGCTTAACTTCCGGGAGCTGACGAGACCGGGTGAGTTCTATGTGGTGTGGCCGTTGACATCAATTCAGTCGCCATTACCCGACCATATTCGCCTCTAAATCTAGTTCTAATGCTTGCTTACTTTCTGTTCGAAATACACACCAACCTTAGCCAAACAAACGAGGACATATAAGTACATTTGTCAATGGACAACCGAATATAAAATTTGATAATATTTCCAAACGCCACTATTTTTGGCTAACTGTCATTTTTAATTTTCTTCGTTCCGGGGATGTCCGATCAATGAGCCAACAATCCAAGTGTCATAAGGCTAACGATTGCTTCCCTTACTTAGCTTGCGTTGCATAAGGATCTCAGAGTCAGAGAGATTAGATAGAGCTGCCCGAAGAAACCACCAACGTACAAGCCTCTCGGCTGTGCCGTGCGCTTCGCGCTTTACTTAGCTTGCGTTGCATAAGGATCTCAGAGCCAGAGAGATTAGATAGAGCTGCCCGAAGAAACCACCAACGTACAAGCCTCTCGGCGTACAGCCGAGAGGCTACTAGACGTCCTCCAACCTCTTTGTTGCTGAAAGATATTTGAAACGCCGTGCGCGAAGCGCACGGCACAGCCGAGAGGCTTATACGTTGTGGTTTCTTCGGGCAGCTCTATCTAATCTCTCTGGCTCTGAGATCCTTATGCAACGCAAGCTAAGTAAAGCCGCGAAGCGCACGGCACAGCCGAGAGGCTTGTACGTTGGTGGTTTCTTCGGGCAGCTCTATCTAATCTCTCTGACTCTGAGATCCTTATGCAACGCAAGCTAAGTAAGGGAAGCAATCGTTAGCCTTATGACACTTGGATTGTTGGCTCATTGATCGGACATCCCCGGAACGAGAAAATTAAAAATGACAGTTAGCCACAAAAGACAGTGACGACAAAAGCTCTGAACGATAATTAATCATGATTAAATAACAATAACTAAAAGAATGCAATACGATCATAAAGTCATGACACATCCTCAAATTGACCAACCTCACTTTCACAATTTATTTTGCCATACAAGCAGATGATTTAAGGACACGAATACCTGGAATTATTATTAAGATGTATCTCTTTAGATTTTCAAGAATTTAAATTTGTTTTATCATCTCAACCACTCTGAACACGCTAGTTTCCTTCCGCTATTTCACATGGATTTAACGGAAACGGTCCTCAATGACTGTGTTTGATGCTGTCGAGACAGCTACACTCACAGCCTGTTTCACGCTCAGAAACAGCGTCTTAACTCGTCATCGTGGGTTGAAAGGAGACAAGTTTCTGGTGGGAAACAAGTCAAGATATACTACAGAAATGATCCTGTGAAGTATGATCTTAAATGCAATGTTATTTTGCAGAACTCTAAATAAGGTTTGTACGATCAATGAGCTTTGGCGTAAATTACAGTGCATAGATCGATATTTCGGAATATTAAATTGAGATTTGCAATACTTGACGCACACAGTACATACATTGTCAGGTCTTGCATTTTGTTCATTTATTGAAACACCGAGAAGCTCTTTAATAGTTATAGAACAAGTGACGAGACCAATTTTGGACACAATAAAGAATCCGCGTGCTCATCAAATCAATTTATTACAGTAATGTATTATCGATTGAGAGCCCATTTATCAGCTGGGTGTTTGGCGTGCACCTATAATCCTGCTTCGGGGAGGCTTGGTAGAGTGGATGGCTTGAGTTTAGGAGCCCTGTTTCGTGATACCGCATGTTGATCAGGTGCCCGCACTAAGCTTGACATCAGCATGGATCTGCTAGAGGAATCTAGTAGGTGCAGGTTAGCTAAGGAGGAGCGTAGTGGGTCAGGAGGGAAACCTAGCAGCCAAAAGTTCCCGTGTTCGGCAGTAGTGGGATCGTGCCAGTGAGTGGGCGTCATGCAACAGCCTCAACAAAATAGCCAAACCTCTATCTTTTTTTTTGTCGTTAAAACTACCGAGATCAAACAAACATGCGTTCTACAATATATGGTATCATTAATCAAAGTCCCAGCAATACCCTTTTCAACTAATACCTAAAGAATACATTATATTCCATGTCTCATCTAACTTGGGGAGCAAAAATAAAATTACACCATGCCAACAGCATCCCGTATTCCCAAGCGGTCACCCATCCAAGTACTAACGGGACCCGACATAGCTTAACTTCCGGGAGCTGACGAGACCGGGTGAGTTCTATGTGGTGTGGCCGTTGACATCAATTCAGTCGCCATTACCCGACCATATTCGCCTCTAAATCTAGTTCTAATGCTTGCTTACTTTCTGTTCGAAATACACACCAACCTTAGCCAAACAAACGAGGACATATAAGTACATTTGTCAATGGACAACCGAATATAAAATTTGATAATATTTCCAAACGCCACTATTTTTGGCTAACTGTCATTTTTAATTTTCTCGTTCCGGGGATGTCCGATCAATGAGCCAACAATCCAAGTGTCATAAGGCTAACGATTGCTTCCCTTACTTAGCTTGCGTTGCATAAGGATCTCAGAGTCAGAGAGATTAGATAGAGCTGCCCGAAGAAACCACCAACGTACAAGCCTCTCGGCTGTGCCGTGCGCTTCGCGCTTTACTTAGCTTGCGTTGCATAAGGATCTCAGAGCCAGAGAGATTAGATAGAGCTGCCCGAAGAAACCACCAACGTACAAGCCTCTCGGCTGTGCCGTGCGCTTCGCGCACGGCGTTTCAAATATCTTTCAGCAACAAAGAGGTTGGAGGACGTCTAGTAGCCTCTCGGCTGTACTTTCTGTTCGAAATACACACCAACCTTAGCCAAACAAACGAGGACATATAAGTACATTTGTCAATGGACAACCGAATATAAAATTTGATAATATTTCCAAACGCCACTATTTTTGGCTAACTGTCATTTTTAATTTTCTCGTTCCGGGGATGTCCGATCAATGAGCCAACAATCCAAGTGTCATAAGGCTAACGATTGCTTCCCTTACTTAGCTTGCGTTGCATAAGGATCTCAGAGTCAGAGAGATTAGATAGAGCTGCCCGAAGAAACCACCAACGTACAAGCCTCTCGGCTGTGCCGTGCGCTTCGCGCTTTACTTAGCTTGCGTTGCATAAGGATCTCAGAGCCAGAGAGATTAGATAGAGCTGCCCGAAGAAACCACCAACGTACAAGCCTCTCGGCTGTACGTTAAAACGAGGACATATAAGTACATTTGTCAATGGACAACCGAATATAAAATTTGATAATATTTCCAAACGCCACTATTTTTGGCTAACTGTCATTTTTAATTTTCTCGTTCCGGGGATGTCCGATCAATGAGCCAACAATCCAAGTGTCATAAGGCTAACGATTGCTTCCCTTACTTAGCTTGCGTTGCATAAGGATCTCAGAGTCAGAGAGATTAGATAGAGCTGCCCGAAGAAACCACCAACGTACAAGCCTCTCGGCTGTGTCGTGCGCTTCGCGCTTTACTTAGCTTGCGTTGCATAAGGATCTCAGAGCCAGAGAGATTAGATAGAGCTGCCCGAAGAAACCACCAACGTACAAGCCTCTCGGCTGTACGTTAAAACGAGGACATATAAGTACATTTGTCAATGGACAACCGAATATAAAATTTGATAATATTTCCAAACGCCACTATTTTTGGCTAACTGTCATTTTTAATTTTCTCGTTCCGGGGATGTCCGATCAATGAGCCAACAATCCAAGTGTCATAAGGCTAACGATTGCTTCCCTTACTTAGCTTGCGTTGCATAAGGATCTCAGAGTCAGAGAGATTAGATAGAGCTGCCCGAAGAAACCACCAACGTACAAGCCTCTCGGCTGTGCCGTGCGCTTCGCGCTTTACTTAGCTTGCGTTGCATAAGGATCTCAGAGCCAGAGAGATTAGATAGAGCTGCCCGAAGAAACCACCAACGTACAAGCCTCTCGGCTGTGCCGTGCGCTTCGCGCACGGCGTTTCAAATATCTTTCAGCAACAAAGAGGTTGGAGGACGTCTAGTAGCCTCTCGGCTGTACTTTCTGTTCGAAATACACACCAACCTTAGCCAAACAAACGAGGACATATAAGTACATTTGTCAATGGACAACCGAATATAAAATTTGATAATATTTCCAAACGCCACTATTTTTGGCTAACTGTCATTTTTAATTTTCTCGTTCCGGGGATGTCCGATCAATGAGCCAACAATCCAAGTGTCATAAGGCTAACGATTGCTTCCCTTACTTAGCTTGCGTTGCATAAGGATCTCAGAGTCAGAGAGATTAGATAGAGCTGCCCGAAGAAACCACCAACGTACAAGCCTCTCGGCTGTGCCGTGCGCTTCGCGCTTTACTTAGCTTGCGTTGCATAAGGATCTCAGAGCCAGAGAGATTAGATAGAGCTGCCCGAAGAAACCACCAACGTACAAGCCTCTCGGCTGTGCCGTGCGCTTCGCGCACGGCGTTTCAAATATCTTTCAGCAACAAAGAGGTTGGAGGACGTCTAGTAGCCTCTCGGCTGTACTTTCTGTTCGAAATACACACCAACCTTAGCCAAACAAACGAGGACATATAAGTACATTTGTCAATGGACAACCGAATATAAAATTTGATAATATTTCCAAACGCCACTATTTTTGGCTAACTGTCATTTTTAATTTTCTCGTTCCGGGGATGTCCGATCAATGAGCCAACAATCCAAGTGTCATAAGGCTAACGATTGCTTCCCTTACTTAGCTTGCGTTGCATAAGGATCTCAGAGTCAGAGAGATTAGATAGAGCTGCCCGAAGAAACCACCAACGTACAAGCCTCTCGGCTGTGCCGTGCGCTTCGCGCTTTACTTAGCTTGCGTTGCATAAGGATCTCAGAGCCAGAGAGATTAGATAGAGCTGCCCGAAGAAACCACCAACGTACAAGCCTCTCGGCTGTGCCGTGCGCTTCGCGCACGGCGTTTCAAATATCTTTCAGCAACAAAGAGGTTGGAGGACGTCTAGTAGCCTCTCGGCTGTGCCGTGCGCTTCGCGCACGGCGTTTCAAATATCTTTCAGCAACAAAGAGGTTGGAGGACGTCTAGTAGGCAATATCCAGTAAAAAATACGTTCCTTCCATTTTCAACTAATGCCAAAATAATACATTGTAGTCCATGTAGTATCACCCATCTTGGGAAGCACTTCAATTCAATTGGATTCACAAAAATAAAATAATTCCATGCCAACAGCATCCCGTATTCCCAAGCGGTCACCCATCCAAGTACTAACGGGACCCGACATAGCTTAACTTCCGGGAGCTGACGAGACCGGGTGAGTTCTATGTGGTATGGCCGTTGACATTAAACTAGACGCAATTACCCGACCATATTCGCCTCTAATCTATTACTTGTGCTTGAGATTTATCTTTTTGAAATACACACTAATCTTACCAAAACCACCGAAAAACTATCAGTTTGTCATTTTACAAATGTTGTCAGTATGTAGTAGTAGAATATCTTTGTTTCCGCATACAGACGTTTTTAATTTTTCATTTATTCAAAGTGCCCAATCAGAAGACCGGGCGTTAAAAAAATAAGTCATATAGACTCATCAATGCTCCTAACCACGGAAATCTTTAGTAAAAGGCGAAAGATTTATCCGGGTATTGATTAGAAACCAGAGTAAATAACAGTGGTATGCCTTGTATTTATATTCATTTCAAAATTTTGAAGTGCGCTTGTAAGGTTTTTTTTCGAAACATGCGTTTACATATCAAAATCCTTGTGCAATTCTTTATCAATGGGTACAGTTATTTTAAAGTAAATATCATGTATAAAGCTCGTTAACATGTTTTTGAACGAAACAGTTGTGCGCAGTGTTATTTTTGAAAAAAATGAACGATCTTTATGGTACAAGCCCAACACGTAGGTGGTGGGATCAGATGTTTACCCCGACATTCACCCTACAGCGGTTAACAATTTATTGAACTTCCCCTTTAAACATGGTGGAATCTTTTCACCTTGTCATTTGGAATCACCTTTTCAAATATTTTCCCCGTGTTCACAATGTTCCAACTGACTGATATTAATGGCCTTCAGCGAACGAATTAATCAGCCTTGTCTGACGTGCAATACCAACTAAATGGAAACAAAAATCACTTATACGATTTCACTTTCACCGTTTAATGTTATAAACACACTATGCAACACTCCAATTTTTCTAACTGACTGTAATTTTTTTTTTCTTGTACGCTGAAATGCTCCTGATGGAGCTATCAAAAATTGCCGACGACAAAGATTATTTCACTTCATCGTGGCGGGGTATTGGTTAAAGTTTTCAACTAGCAATAATCACACCTCGGGAGACCCTCATTGGTTATGATATTGCCACTGCGCAAAGCTAAATTATAATCAGAAAAGCAAGTCTACTTAAGCATTTGCTGAATTCGTTCTGCTTGGACGTGTTGGACCAACAATTTCGTTCAGAAATATTCATTTAGATTACCCTAGGCAAATTTTAATTTCCATCTCCCATTGGACTAATACCAACAGGGGACAGTTCATTACATACATGAAATAATTTTTGTCTTAATATCGGGTCAAATACTTGAAATTCTGTAAATGTGTATTTTTCTTCCATACATTTCAACAACTTCCTGCACACACAAAAAAAGGGAGGGGGAATTTCAGGTTTTCATTCCAAATTGTTTTTCACATTATGAACTATTGAAGTGAGCGAGCATTACTTTCCAACCAAACAAAATTTATAGTTAATCTGCGTGTTGACGTGAAAAATCAGTTTTCAGTGCCGTGACCAGGATTCGAACCTGGGTTACTACGGATTCATATCTAGTAGGTACCACAACGTAGGGTCCTAACCACTAGACGATCACGGCCAATCCATTGGCCATGATGATTTATATTAAAGTAGCTAAACATGAATTTCATTACTTTGTTGTTTCTTCCCAGAAAGAAAATCTGATGCTTCGCGTATTCCCAAGCGGTCAACCCTACCGTTTACTAACGGGACCAGATTTAGTTCAACTTCCGGCAGATGACAAGAATTTTTCTTACATTTATAGTGTGTTCAGGGAACGGCGCGAACGCAGTCCCCCACTACCAAAAATTGTACTCCCGAGTTAATCACATTTGGATTAATCGCAAGGGTCAGCCCATCCTTAGTGCAATGGAAAGGCCTCGCCCTGGAGGAACCACCTTGGTGATCATGGTTGCCTCTGAGCCAGGTAAGTATGATTGTGGATGCTTTTTCACTTTGTTTAATACTTTGTATACAGCAGAACAATATTGACAAAGAGTGTTCAAGTATTTGACTGACGTTTAGAGAATACCACCCACTTTCTTTCATCGACTTGAATTACGAACTCGAGCAAAATATAGTAAATAAAGCTCAGTATTTATTTCATGGTCTTGATCTTTGCAAATACTTTTCAAGAAACAAATTGCTTGTTTTTTTTCATTTGGTCGTCCAATTGGCAAATAAGAAAATAAGAAAATCGACTTTTCATATGAAAATACACGCATCTTCATATTTTAAAAAAAAACATCACATCGAAAGATGAACAGTACTAATTAGTTAACACAATCAAGTACGTATTTTTTTATGCTTTTCTTGATATTACGAAAAAAATACAATTAGAAAAAATTACAAACATGTCTACATGACAGTTTTGCAATTATACATGGTCTTTTATTATACGGTGCTAAGACAATTTCTGTTTTATTCAATATGTTCTCCCTCATAGAGGGTGAGCCGATCCCGGAGGTACTGCAATACCGGGTCAACCCGTGGCGGGAGCAGTGCAAGCACTGTATTCCCACCGTATGCCAAAAATCAGTTTAATATTCTGGGGTCCATTTGAACCCGTATCAGATATTAAGCTGATAAGAACAGATACTACACTTTGATCTTAGCCAAAAGGCCGAGAAGCGATAATGTTACAAGGATTACTGCCCAAAATAACCACTGAGGTTCAACACATTTCCGGTGGTGTACGAAGAATACTCATATCACTCAAAACATTCAAGAAATGCTATAAAATATTGAGTTGTTCATTTTTCCAGACGCGACCACTTGATGCTTATAAAGTTCATTTTCATTTGTTTTATTATGCTCATACTGTATTAAGGGAGATACAATTTACGCTGAAGGCGTTGCAAATTTTACTCTCGTTATCACACTAGGTCCTTTTTTTTCAGAATATGGCTTTGCCACGCCACCTGACGACAAAAGCTCTGAACGATAATTAATCATGATTAAATAACAATAACTAAAAGAATGCAATACGATCATAAAGTCATGACACATCCTCAAATTGACCAACCTCACTTTCACAATTTATTTTGCCATACAAGCAGATGATTTAAGGACACGAATACCTGGAATTATTATTAAGATGTATCTCTTTAGATTTTCAAGAATTTAAATTTGTTTTATCATCTCAACCACTCTGAACACGCTAGTTTCCTTCCGCTATTTCACATGGATTTAACGGAAACGGTCCTCAATGACTGTGTTTGATGCTGTCGAGACAGCTACACTCACAGCCTGTTTCACGCTCAGAAACCAGCGTCTTAACTCGTCATCGTGGGTTGAAAGGAGACAAGTTTCTGGTGGGAAACAAGTCAAGATATACTACAGAAATGATCCTGTGAAGTATGATCTTAAATGCAATGTTATTTTGCAGAACTCTAAATAAGGTTTGTACGATCAATGAGCTTTGGCGTAAATTACAGTGCATAGATCGATATTTCGGAATATTAAATTGAGATTTGCAATACTTGACGCACACAGTACATACATTGTCAGGTCTTGCATTTTGTTCATTTATTGAAACACCGAGAAGCTCTTTAATAGTTATAGAACAAGTGACGAGACCAATTTTGGACACAATAAAGAATCCGCGTGCTCATCAAATCAATTTATTACAGTAATGTATTATCGATTGAGAGCCCATTTATCAGCTGGGTGTTTGGCGTGCACCTATAATCCTGCTTCGGGGAGGCTTGGTAGAGTGGATGGCTTGAGTTTAGGAGCCCTGTTTCGTGATACCGCATGTTGATCAGGTGCCCGCACTAAGCTTGACATCAGCATGGATCTGCTAGAGGAATCTAGTAGGTGCAGGTTAGCTAAGGAGGAGCGTAGTGGGTCAGGAGGGAAACCTAGCAGCCAAAAGTTCCCGTGTTCGGCAGTAGTGGGATCGTGCCAGTGAGTGGGCGTCATGCAACAGCCTCAACAAAATAGCCAAACCTCTATCTTTTTTTTTGTCGTTAAAACTACCGAGATCAAACAAACATGCGTTCTACAATATATGGTATCATTAATCAAAGTCCCAGCAATACCCTTTTCAACTAATACCTAAAGAATACATTATATTCCATGTCTCATCTAACTTGGGGAGCAAAAATAAAATTACACCATGCCAACAGCATCCCGTATTCCCAAGCGGTCACCCATCCAAGTACTAACGGGACCCGACATAGCTTAACTTCCGGGAGCTGACGAGACCGGGTGAGTTCTATGTGGTGTGGCCGTTGACATCAATTCAGTCGCCATTACCCGACCATATTCGCCTCTAAATCTAGTTCTAATGCTTGCTTACTTTCTGTTCGAAATACACACCAACCTTAGCCAAACAAACGAGGACATATAAGTACATTTGTCAATGGACAACCGAATATAAAATTTGATAATATTTCCAAACGCCACTATTTTTGGCTAACTGTCATTTTTAATTTTCTCGTTCCGGGGATGTCCGATCAATGAGCCAACAATCCAAGTGTCATAAGGCTAACGATTGCTTCCCTTACTTAGCTTGCGTTGCATAAGGATCTCAGAGTCAGAGAGATTAGATAGAGCTGCCCGAAGAAACCACCAACGTACAAGCCTCTCGGCTGTGCCGTGCGCTTCGCGCTTTACTTAGCTTGCGTTGCATAAGGATCTCAGAGCCAGAGAGATTAGATAGAGCTGCCCGAAGAAACCACCAACGTACAAGCCTCTCGGCGTACAGCCGAGAGGCTACTAGACGTCCTCCAACCTCTTTGTTGCTGAAAGATATTTGAAACGCCGTGCGCGAAGCGCACGGCACAGCCGAGAGGCTTATACGTTGGTGGTTTCTTCGGGCAGCTCTATCTAATCTCTCTGGCTCTGAGATCCTTATGCAACGCAAGCTAAGTAAAGCGCGAAGCGCACGGCACAGCCGAGAGGCTTGTACGTTGGTGGTTTCTTCGGGCAGCTCTATCTAATCTCTCTGACTCTGAGATCCTTATGCAACGCAAGCTAAGTAAGGGAAGCAATCGTTAGCCTTATGACACTTGGATTGTTGGCTCATTGATCGGACATCCCCGGAACGAGAAAATTAAAAATGACAGTTAGCCACAAAAGACAGTGACGACAAAAGCTCTGAACGATAATTAATCATGATTAAATAACAATAACTAAAAGAATGCAATACGATCATAAAGTCATGACACATCCTCAAATTGACCAACCTCACTTTCACAATTTATTTTGCCATACAAGCAGATGATTTAAGGACACGAATACCTGGAATTATTATTAAGATGTATCTCTTTAGATTTTCAAGAATTTAAATTTGTTTTATCATCTCAACCACTCTGAACACGCTAGTTTCCTTCCGCTATTTCACATGGATTTAACGGAAACGGTCCTCAATGACTGTGTTTGATGCTGTCGAGACAGCTACACTCACAGCCTGTTTCACGCTCAGAAACCAGCGTCTTAACTCGTCATCGTGGGTTGAAAGGAGACAAGTTTCTGGTGGGAAACAAGTCAAGATATACTACAGAAATGATCCTGTGAAGTATGATCTTAAATGCAATGTTATTTTGCAGAACTCTAAATAAGGTTTGTACGATCAATGAGCTTTGGCGTAAATTACAGTGCATAGATCGATATTTCGGAATATTAAATTGAGATTTGCAATACTTGACGCACACAGTACATACATTGTCAGGTCTTGCATTTTGTTCATTTATTGAAACACCGAGAAGCTCTTTAATAGTTATAGAACAAGTGACGAGACCAATTTTGGACACAATAAAGAATCCGCGTGCTCATCAAATCAATTTATTACAGTAATGTATTATCGATTGAGAGCCCATTTATCAGCTGGGTGTTTGGCGTGCACCTATAATCCTGCTTCGGGGAGGCTTGGTAGAGTGGATGGCTTGAGTTTAGGAGCCCTGTTTCGTGATACCGCATGTTGATCAGGTGCCCGCACTAAGCTTGACATCAGCATGGATCTGCTAGAGGAATCTAGTAGGTGCAGGTTAGCTAAGGAGGAGCGTAGTGGGTCAGGAGGGAAACCTAGCAGCCAAAAGTTCCCGTGTTCGGCAGTAGTGGGATCGTGCCAGTGAGTGGGCGTCATGCAACAGCCTCAACAAAATAGCCAAACCTCTATCTTTTTTTTTGTCGTTAAAACTACCGAGATCAAACAAACATGCGTTCTACAATATATGGTATCATTAATCAAAGTCCCAGCAATACCCTTTTCAACTAATACCTAAAGAATACATTATATTCCATGTCTCATCTAACTTGGGGAGCAAAAATAAAATTACACCATGCCAACAGCATCCCGTATTCCCAAGCGGTCACCCATCCAAGTACTAACGGGACCCGACATAGCTTAACTTCCGGGAGCTGACGAGACCGGGTGAGTTCTATGTGGTGTGGCCGTTGACATCAATTCAGTCGCCATTACCCGACCATATTCGCCTCTAAATCTAGTTCTAATGCTTGCTTACTTTCTGTTCGAAATACACACCAACCTTAGCCAAACAAACGAGGACATATAAGTACATTTGTCAATGGACAACCGAATATAAAATTTGATAATATTTCCAAACGCCACTATTTTTGGCTAACTGTCATTTTTAATTTTCTCGTTCCGGGGATGTCCGATCAATGAGCCAACAATCCAAGTGTCATAAGGCTAACGATTGCTTCCCTTACTTAGCTTGCGTTGCATAAGGATCTCAGAGTCAGAGAGATTAGATAGAGCTGCCCGAAGAAACCACCAACGTACAAGCCTCTCGGCTGTGCCGTGCGCTTCGCGCTTTACTTAGCTTGCGTTGCATAAGGATCTCAGAGCCAGAGAGATTAGATAGAGCTGCCCGAAGAAACCACCAACGTACAAGCCTCTCGGCGTACAGCCGAGAGGCTACTAGACGTCCTCCAACCTCTTTGTTGCTGAAAGATATTTGAAACGCCGTGCGCGAAGCGCACGGCACAGCCGAGAGGCTTGTACGTTGGTGGTTTCTTCGGGCAGCTCTATCTAATCTCTCTGGCTCTGAGATCCTTATGCAACGCAAGCTAAGTAAAGCGCGAAGCGCACGGCACAGCCGAGAGGCTTGTACGTTGGTGGTTTCTTCGGGCAGCTCTATCTAATCTCTCTGACTCTGAGATCCTTATGCAACGCAAGCTAAGTAAGGGAAGCAATCGTTAGCCTTATGACACTTGGATTGTTGGCTCATTGATCGGACATCCCCGGAACGAGAAAATTAAAAATGACAGTTAGCCACAAAAGACAGTGACGACAAAAGCTCTGAACGATAATTAATCATGATTAAATAACAATAACTAAAAGAATGCAATACGATCATAAAGTCATGACACATCCTCAAATTGACCAACCTCACTTTCACAATTTATTTTGCCATACAAGCAGATGATTTAAGGACACGAATACCTGGAATTATTATTAAGATGTATCTCTTTAGATTTTCAAGAATTTAAATTTGTTTTATCATCTCAACCACTCTGAACACGCTAGTTTCCTTCCGCTATTTCACATGGATTTAACGGAAACGGTCCTCAATGACTGTGTTTGATGCTGTCGAGACAGCTACACTCACAGCCTGTTTCACGCTCAGAAACCAGCGTCTTAACTCGTCATCGTGGGTTGAAAGGAGACAAGTTTCTGGTGGGAAACAAGTCAAGATATACTACAGAAATGATCCTGTGAAGTATGATCTTAAATGCAATGTTATTTTGCAGAACTCTAAATAAGGTTTGTACGATCAATGAGCTTTGGCGTAAATTACAGTGCATAGATCGATATTTCGGAATATTAAATTGAGATTTGCAATACTTGACGCACACAGTACATACATTGTCAGGTCTTGCATTTTGTTCATTTATTGAAACACCGAGAAGCTCTTTAATAGTTATAGAACAAGTGACGAGACCAATTTTGGACACAATAAAGAATCCGCGTGCTCATCAAATCAATTTATTACAGTAATGTATTATCGATTGAGAGCCCATTTATCAGCTGGGTGTTTGGCGTGCACCTATAATCCTGCTTCGGGGAGGCTTGGTAGAGTGGATGGCTTGAGTTTAGGAGCCCTGTTTCGTGATACCGCATGTTGATCAGGTGCCCGCACTAAGCTTGACATCAGCATGGATCTGCTAGAGGAATCTAGTAGGTGCAGGTTAGCTAAGGAGGAGCGTAGTGGGTCAGGAGGGAAACCTAGCAGCCAAAAGTTCCCGTGTTCGGCAGTAGTGGGATCGTGCCAGTGAGTGGGCGTCATGCAACAGCCTCAACAAAATAGCCAAACCTCTATCTTTTTTTTTGTCGTTAAAACTACCGAGATCAAACAAACATGCGTTCTACAATATATGGTATCATTAATCAAAGTCCCAGCAATACCCTTTTCAACTAATACCTAAAGAATACATTATATTCCATGTCTCATCTAACTTGGGGAGCAAAAATAAAATTACACCATGCCAACAGCATCCCGTATTCCCAAGCGGTCACCCATCCAAGTACTAACGGGACCCGACATAGCTTAACTTCCGGGAGCTGACGAGACCGGGTGAGTTCTATGTGGTGTGGCCGTTGACATTAATTCAGTCGCCATTACCCGACCATATTCGCCTCTAAATCTAGTTCTAATGCTTGCTTACTTTCTGTTCGAAATACACACCAACCTTAGCCAAACAAACGAGGACATATAAGTACATTTGTCAATGGACAACCGAATATAAAATTTGATAATATTTCCAAACGCCACTATTTTTGGCTAACTGTCATTTTTAATTTTCTCGTTCCGGGGATGTCCGATCAATGAGCCAACAATCCAAGTGTCATAAGGCTAACGATTGCTTCCCTTACTTAGCTTGCGTTGCATAAGGATCTCAGAGTCAGAGAGATTAGATAGAGCTGCCCGAAGAAACCACCAACGTACAAGCCTCTCGGCTGTGCCGTGCGCTTCGCGCTTTACTTAGCTTGCGTTGCATAAGGATCTCAGAGCCAGAGAGATTAGATAGAGCTGCCCGAAGAAACCACCAACGTACAAGCCTCTCGGCTGTGCCGTGCGCTTCGCGCACGGCGTTTCAAATATCTTTCAGCAACAAAGAGGTTGGAGGACGTCTAGTAGCCTCTCGGCTGTACTTTCTGTTCGAAATACACACCAACCTTAGCCAAACAAACGAGGACATATAAGTACATTTGTCAATGGACAACCGAATATAAAATTTGATAATATTTCCAAACGCCACTATTTTTGGCTAACTGTCATTTTTAATTTTCTCGTTCCGGGGATGTCCGATCAATGAGCCAACAATCCAAGTGTCATAAGGCTAACGATTGCTTCCCTTACTTAGCTTGCGTTGCATAAGGATCTCAGAGTCAGAGAGATTAGATAGAGCTGCCCGAAGAAACCACCAACGTACAAGCCTCTCGGCTGTGCCGTGCGCTTCGCGCTTTACTTAGCTTGCGTTGCATAAGGATCTCAGAGCCAGAGAGATTAGATAGAGCTGCCCGAAGAAACCACCAACGTACAAGCCTCTCGGCTGTACGTTAAAACGAGGACATATAAGTACATTTGTCAATGGACAACCGAATATAAAATTTGATAATATTTCCAAACGCCACTATTTTTGGCTAACTGTCATTTTTAATTTTCTCGTTCCGGGGATGTCCGATCAATGAGCCAACAATCCAAGTGTCATAAGGCTAACGATTGCTTCCCTTACTTAGCTTGCGTTGCATAAGGATCTCAGAGTCAGAGAGATTAGATAGAGCTGCCCGAAGAAACCACCAACGTACAAGCCTCTCGGCTGTGTCGTGCGCTTCGCGCTTTACTTAGCTTGCGTTGCATAAGGATCTCAGAGCCAGAGAGATTAGATAGAGCTGCCCGAAGAAACCACCAACGTACAAGCCTCTCGGCTGTACGTTAAAACGAGGACATATAAGTACATTTGTCAATGGACAACCGAATATAAAATTTGATAATATTTCCAAACGCCACTATTTTTGGCTAACTGTCATTTTTAATTTTCTCGTTCCGGGGATGTCCGATCAATGAGCCAACAATCCAAGTGTCATAAGGCTAACGATTGCTTCCCTTACTTAGCTTGCGTTGCATAAGGATCTCAGAGTCAGAGAGATTAGATAGAGCTGCCCGAAGAAACCACCAACGTACAAGCCTCTCGGCTGTGCCGTGCGCTTCGCGCTTTACTTAGCTTGCGTTGCATAAGGATCTCAGAGCCAGAGAGATTAGATAGAGCTGCCCGAAGAAACCACCAACGTACAAGCCTCTCGGCTGTGCCGTGCGCTTCGCGCACGGCGTTTCAAATATCTTTCAGCAACAAAGAGGTTGGAGGACGTCTAGTAGCCTCTCGGCTGTACTTTCTGTTCGAAATACACACCAACCTTAGCCAAACAAACGAGGACATATAAGTACATTTGTCAATGGACAACCGAATATAAAATTTGATAATATTTCCAAACGCCACTATTTTTGGCTAACTGTCATTTTTAATTTTCTCGTTCCGGGGATGTCCGATCAATGAGCCAACAATCCAAGTGTCATAAGGCTAACGATTGCTTCCCTTACTTAGCTTGCGTTGCATAAGGATCTCAGAGTCAGAGAGATTAGATAGAGCTGCCCGAAGAAACCACCAACGTACAAGCCTCTCGGCTGTGCCGTGCGCTTCGCGCTTTACTTAGCTTGCGTTGCATAAGGATCTCAGAGCCAGAGAGATTAGATAGAGCTGCCCGAAGAAACCACCAACGTACAAGCCTCTCGGCTGTGCCGTGCGCTTCGCGCACGGCGTTTCAAATATCTTTCAGCAACAAAGAGGTTGGAGGACGTCTAGTAGCCTCTCGGCTGTACTTTCTGTTCGAAATACACACCAACCTTAGCCAAACAAACGAGGACATATAAGTACATTTGTCAATGGACAACCGAATATAAAATTTGATAATATTTCCAAACGCCACTATTTTTGGCTAACTGTCATTTTTAATTTTCTCGTTCCGGGGATGTCCGATCAATGAGCCAACAATCCAAGTGTCATAAGGCTAACGATTGCTTCCCTTACTTAGCTTGCGTTGCATAAGGATCTCAGAGTCAGAGAGATTAGATAGAGCTGCCCGAAGAAACCACCAACGTACAAGCCTCTCGGCTGTGCCGTGCGCTTCGCGCTTTACTTAGCTTGCGTTGCATAAGGATCTCAGAGCCAGAGAGATTAGATAGAGCTGCCCGAAGAAACCACCAACGTACAAGCCTCTCGGCTGTGCCGTGCGCTTCGCGCACGGCGTTTCAAATATCTTTCAGCAACAAAGAGGTTGGAGGACGTCTAGTAGCCTCTCGGCTGTGCCGTGCGCTTCGCGCACGGCGTTTCAAATATCTTTCAGCAACAAAGAGGTTGGAGGACGTCTAGTAGGCAATATCCAGTAAAAAATACGTTCCTTCCATTTTCAACTAATGCCAAAATAATACATTGTAGTCCATGTAGTATCACCCATCTTGGGAAGCACTTCAATTCAATTGGATTCACAAAAATAAAATAATTCCATGCCAACAGCATCCCGTATTCCCAAGCGGTCACCCATCCAAGTACTAACGGGACCCGACATAGCTTAACTTCCGGGAGCTGACGAGACCGGGTGAGTTCTATGTGGTATGGCCGTTGACATTAAACTAGACGCAATTACCCGACCATATTCGCCTCTAATCTATTACTTGTGCTTGAGATTTATCTTTTTGAAATACACACTAATCTTACCAAAACCACCGAAAAACTATCAGTTTGTCATTTTACAAATGTTGTCAGTATGTAGTAGTAGAATATCTTTGTTTCCGCATACAGACGTTTTTAATTTTTCATTTATTCAAAGTGCCCAATCAGAAGACCGGGCGTTAAAAAAATAAGTCATATAGACTCATCAATGCTCCTAACCACGGAAATCTTTAGTAAAAGGCGAAAGATTTATCCGGGTATTGATTAGAAACCAGAGTAAATAACAGTGGTATGCCTTGTATTTATATTCATTTCAAAATTTTGAAGTGCGCTTGTAAGGTTTTTTTTCGAAACATGCGTTTACATATCAAAATCCTTGTGCAATTCTTTATCAATGGGTACAGTTATTTTAAAGTAAATATCATGTATAAAGCTCGTTAACATGTTTTTGAACGAAACAGTTGTGCGCAGTGTTATTTTTGAAAAAAATGAACGATCTTTATGGTACAAGCCCAACACGTAGGTGGTGGGATCAGATGTTTACCCCGACATTCACCCTACAGCGGTTAACAATTTATTGAACTTCCCCTTTAAACATGGTGGAATCTTTTCACCTTGTCATTTGGAATCACCTTTTCAAATATTTTCCCCGTGTTCACAATGTTCCAACTGACTGATATTAATGGCCTTCAGCGAACGAATTAATCAGCCTTGTCTGACGTGCAATACCAACTAAATGGAAACAAAAATCACTTATACGATTTCACTTTCACCGTTTAATGTTATAAACACACTATGCAACACTCCAATTTTTCTAACTGACTGTAATTTTTTTTTTCTTGTACGCTGAAATGCTCCTGATGGAGCTATCAAAAATTGCCGACGACAAAGATTATTTCACTTCATCGTGGCGGGGTATTGGTTAAAGTTTTCAACTAGCAATAATCACACCTCGGGAGACCCTCATTGGTTATGATATTGCCACTGCGCAAAGCTAAATTATAATCAGAAAAGCAAGTCTACTTAAGCATTTGCTGAATTCGTTCTGCTTGGACGTGTTGGACCAACAATTTCGTTCAGAAATATTCATTTAGATTACCCTAGGCAAATTTTAATTTCCATCTCCCATTGGACTAATACCAACAGGGGACAGTTCATTACATACATGAAATAATTTTTGTCTTAATATCGGGTCAAATACTTGAAATTCTGTAAATGTGTATTTTTCTTCCATACATTTCAACAACTTCCTGCACACACAAAAAAAGGGAGGGGGAATTTCAGGTTTTCATTCCAAATTGTTTTTCACATTATGAACTATTGAAGTGAGCGAGCATTACTTTCCAACCAAACAAAATTTATAGTTAATCTGCGTGTTGACGTGAAAAATCAGTTTTCAGTGCCGTGACCAGGATTCGAACCTGGGTTACTACGGATTCATATCTAGTAGGTACCACAACGTAGGGTCCTAACCACTAGACGATCACGGCCAATCCATTGGCCATGATGATTTATATTAAAGTAGCTAAACATGAATTTCATTACTTTGTTGTTTCTTCCCAGAAAGAAAATCTGATGCTTCGCGTATTCCCAAGCGGTCAACCCTACCGTTTACTAACGGGACCAGATTTAGTTCAACTTCCGGCAGATGACAAGAATTTTTCTTACATTTATAGTGTGTTCAGGGAACGGCGCGAACGCAGTCCCCCACTACCAAAAATTGTACTCCCGAGTTAATCACATTTGGATTAATCGCAAGGGTCAGCCCATCCTTAGTGCAATGGAAAGGCCTCGCCCTGGAGGAACCACCTTGGTGATCATGGTTGCCTCTGAGCCAGGTAAGTATGATTGTGGATGCTTTTTCACTTTGTTTAATACTTTGTATACAGCAGAACAATATTGACAAAGAGTGTTCAAGTATTTGACTGACGTTTAGAGAATACCACCCACTTTCTTTCATCGACTTGAATTACGAACTCGAGCAAAATATAGTAAATAAAGCTCAGTATTTATTTCATGGTCTTGATCTTTGCAAATACTTTTCAAGAAACAAATTGCTTGTTTTTTTTCATTTGGTCGTCCAATTGGCAAATAAGAAAATAAGAAAATCGACTTTTCATATGAAAATACACGCATCTTCATATTTTAAAAAAAAACATCACATCGAAAGATGAACAGTACTAATTAGTTAACACAATCAAGTACGTATTTTTTTATGCTTTTCTTGATATTACGAAAAAAATACAATTAGAAAAAATTACAAACATGTCTACATGACAGTTTTGCAATTATACATGGTCTTTTATTATACGGTGCTAAGACAATTTCTGTTTTATTCAATATGTTCTCCCTCATAGAGGGTGAGCCGATCCCGGAGGTACTGCAATACCGGGTCAACCCGTGGCGGGAGCAGTGCAAGCACTGTATTCCCACCGTATGCCAAAAATCAGTTTAATATTCTGGGGTCCATTTGAACCCGTATCAGATATTAAGCTGATAAGAACAGATACTACACTTTGATCTTAGCCAAAAGGCCGAGAAGCGATAATGTTACAAGGATTACTGCCCAAAATAACCACTGAGGTTCAACACATTTCCGGTGGTGTACGAAGAATACTCATATCACTCAAAACATTCAAGAAATGCTATAAAATATTGAGTTGTTCATTTTTCCAGACGCGACCACTTGATGCTTATAAAGTTCATTTTCATTTGTTTTATTATGCTCATACTGTATTAAGGGAGATACAATTTACGCTGAAGGCGTTGCAAATTTTACTCTCGTTATCACACTAGGTCCTTTTTTTTCAGAATATGGCTTTGCCACGCCACCTGACGACAAAAGCTCTGAACGATAATTAATCATGATTAAATAACAATAACTAAAAGAATGCAATACGATCATAAAGTCATGACACATCCTCAAATTGACCAACCTCACTTTCACAATTTATTTTGCCATACAAGCAGATGATTTAAGGACACGAATACCTGGAATTATTATTAAGATGTATCTCTTTAGATTTTCAAGAATTTAAATTTGTTTTATCATCTCAACCACTCTGAACACGCTAGTTTCCTTCCGCTATTTCACATGGATTTAACGGAAACGGTCCTCAATGACTGTGTTTGATGCTGTCGAGACAGCTACACTCACAGCCTGTTTCACGCTCAGAAACCAGCGTCTTAACTCGTCATCGTGGGTTGAAAGGAGACAAGTTTCTGGTGGGAAACAAGTCAAGATATACTACAGAAATGATCCTGTGAAGTATGATCTTAAATGCAATGTTATTTTGCAGAACTCTAAATAAGGTTTGTACGATCAATGAGCTTTGGCGTAAATTACAGTGCATAGATCGATATTTCGGAATATTAAATTGAGATTTGCAATACTTGACGCACACAGTACATACATTGTCAGGTCTTGCATTTTGTTCATTTATTGAAACACCGAGAAGCTCTTTAATAGTTATAGAACAAGTGACGAGACCAATTTTGGACACAATAAAGAATCCGCGTGCTCATCAAATCAATTTATTACAGTAATGTATTATCGATTGAGAGCCCATTTATCAGCTGGGTGTTTGGCGTGCACCTATAATCCTGCTTCGGGGAGGCTTGGTAGAGTGGATGGCTTGAGTTTAGGAGCCCTGTTTCGTGATACCGCATGTTGATCAGGTGCCCGCACTAAGCTTGACATCAGCATGGATCTGCTAGAGGAATCTAGTAGGTGCAGGTTAGCTAAGGAGGAGCGTAGTGGGTCAGGAGGGAAACCTAGCAGCCAAAAGTTCCCGTGTTCGGCAGTAGTGGGATCGTGCCAGTGAGTGGGCGTCATGCAACAGCCTCAACAAAATAGCCAAACCTCTATCTTTTTTTTTGTCGTTAAAACTACCGAGATCAAACAAACATGCGTTCTACAATATATGGTATCATTAATCAAAGTCCCAGCAATACCCTTTTCAACTAATACCTAAAGAATACATTATATTCCATGTCTCATCTAACTTGGGGAGCAAAAATAAAATTACACCATGCCAACAGCATCCCGTATTCCCAAGCGGTCACCCATCCAAGTACTAACGGGACCCGACATAGCTTAACTTCCGGGAGCTGACGAGACCGGGTGAGTTCTATGTGGTGTGGCCGTTGACATCAATTCAGTCGCCATTACCCGACCATATTCGCCTCTAAATCTAGTTCTAATGCTTGCTTACTTTCTGTTCGAAATACACACCAACCTTAGCCAAACAAACGAGGACATATAAGTACATTTGTCAATGGACAACCGAATATAAAATTTGATAATATTTCCAAACGCCACTATTTTTGGCTAACTGTCATTTTTAATTTTCTCGTTCCGGGGATGTCCGATCAATGAGCCAACAATCCAAGTGTCATAAGGCTAACGATTGCTTCCCTTACTTAGCTTGCGTTGCATAAGGATCTCAGAGTCAGAGAGATTAGATAGAGCTGCCCGAAGAAACCACCAACGTACAAGCCTCTCGGCTGTGCCGTGCGCTTCGCGCTTTACTTAGCTTGCGTTGCATAAGGATCTCAGAGCCAGAGAGATTAGATAGAGCTGCCCGAAGAAACCACCAACGTACAAGCCTCTCGGCTGTGCCGTGCGCTTCGCGCACGGCGTTTCAAATATCTTTCAGCAACAAAGAGGTTGGAGGACGTCTAGTAGCCTCTCGGCTGTACTTTCTGTTCGAAATACACACCAACCTTAGCCAAACAAACGAGGACATATAAGTACATTTGTCAATGGACAACCGAATATAAAATTTGATAATATTTCCAAACGCCACTATTTTTGGCTAACTGTCATTTTTAATTTTCTCGTTCCGGGGATGTCCGATCAATGAGCCAACAATCCAAGTGTCATAAGGCTAACGATTGCTTCCCTTACTTAGCTTGCGTTGCATAAGGATCTCAGAGTCAGAGAGATTAGATAGAGCTGCCCGAAGAAACCACCAACGTACAAGCCTCTCGGCTGTGCCGTGCGCTTCGCGCTTTACTTAGCTTGCGTTGCATAAGGATCTCAGAGCCAGAGAGATTAGATAGAGCTGCCCGAAGAAACCACCAACGTACAAGCCTCTCGGCGTACAGCCGAGAGGCTACTAGACGTCCTCCAACCTCTTTGTTGCTGAAAGATATTTGAAACGCCGTGCGCGAAGCGCACGGCACAGCCGAGAGGCTTGTACGTTGGTGGTTTCTTCGGGCAGCTCTATCTAATCTCTCTGGCTCTGAGATCCTTATGCAACGCAAGCTAAGTAAAGCGCGAAGCGCACGGCACAGCCGAGAGGCTTGTACGTTGGTGGTTTCTTCGGGCAGCTCTATCTAATCTCTCTGACTCTGAGATCCTTATGCAACGCAAGCTAAGTAAGGGAAGCAATCGTTAGCCTTATGACACTTGGATTGTTGGCTCATTGATCGGACATCCCCGGAACGAGAAAATTAAAAATGACAGTTAGCCACAAAAGACAGTGACGACAAAAGCTCTGAACGATAATTAATCATGATTAAATAACAATAACTAAAAGAATGCAATACGATCATAAAGTCATGACACATCCTCAAATTGACCAACCTCACTTTCACAATTTATTTTGCCATACAAGCAGATGATTTAAGGACACGAATACCTGGAATTATTATTAAGATGTATCTCTTTAGATTTTCAAGAATTTAAATTTGTTTTATCATCTCAACCACTCTGAACACGCTAGTTTCCTTCCGCTATTTCACATGGATTTAACGGAAACGGTCCTCAATGACTGTGTTTGATGCTGTCGAGACAGCTACACTCACAGCCTGTTTCACGCTCAGAAACCAGCGTCTTAACTCGTCATCGTGGGTTGAAAGGAGACAAGTTTCTGGTGGGAAACAAGTCAAGATATACTACAGAAATGATCCTGTGAAGTATGATCTTAAATGCAATGTTATTTTGCAGAACTCTAAATAAGGTTTGTACGATCAATGAGCTTTGGCGTAAATTACAGTGCATAGATCGATATTTCGGAATATTAAATTGAGATTTGCAATACTTGACGCACACAGTACATACATTGTCAGGTCTTGCATTTTGTTCATTTATTGAAACACCGAGAAGCTCTTTAATAGTTATAGAACAAGTGACGAGACCAATTTTGGACACAATAAAGAATCCGCGTGCTCATCAAATCAATTTATTACAGTAATGTATTATCGATTGAGAGCCCATTTATCAGCTGGGTGTTTGGCGTGCACCTATAATCCTGCTTCGGGGAGGCTTGGTAGAGTGGATGGCTTGAGTTTAGGAGCCCTGTTTCGTGATACCGCATGTTGATCAGGTGCCCGCACTAAGCTTGACATCAGCATGGATCTGCTAGAGGAATCTAGTAGGTGCAGGTTAGCTAAGGAGGAGCGTAGTGGGTCAGGAGGGAAACCTAGCAGCCAAAAGTTCCCGTGTTCGGCAGTAGTGGGATCGTGCCAGTGAGTGGGCGTCATGCAACAGCCTCAACAAAATAGCCAAACCTCTATCTTTTTTTTTGTCGTTAAAACTACCGAGATCAAACAAACATGCGTTCTACAATATATGGTATCATTAATCAAAGTCCCAGCAATACCCTTTTCAACTAATACCTAAAGAATACATTATATTCCATGTCTCATCTAACTTGGGGAGCAAAAATAAAATTACACCATGCCAACAGCATCCCGTATTCCCAAGCGGTCACCCATCCAAGTACTAACGGGACCCGACATAGCTTAACTTCCGGGAGCTGACGAGACCGGGTGAGTTCTATGTGGTGTGGCCGTTGACATCAATTCAGTCGCCATTACCCGACCATATTCGCCTCTAAATCTAGTTCTAATGCTTGCTTACTTTCTGTTCGAAATACACACCAACCTTAGCCAAACAAACGAGGACATATAAGTACATTTGTCAATGGACAACCGAATATAAAATTTGATAATATTTCCAAACGCCACTATTTTTGGCTAACTGTCATTTTTAATTTTCTCGTTCCGGGGATGTCCGATCAATGAGCCAACAATCCAAGTGTCATAAGGCTAACGATTGCTTCCCTTACTTAGCTTGCGTTGCATAAGGATCTCAGAGTCAGAGAGATTAGATAGAGCTGCCCGAAGAAACCACCAACGTACAAGCCTCTCGGCTGTGCCGTGCGCTTCGCGCTTTACTTAGCTTGCGTTGCATAAGGATCTCAGAGCCAGAGAGATTAGATAGAGCTGCCCGAAGAAACCACCAACGTACAAGCCTCTCGGCGTACAGCCGAGAGGCTACTAGACGTCCTCCAACCTCTTTGTTGCTGAAAGATATTTGAAACGCCGTGCGCGAAGCGCACGGCACAGCCGAGAGGCTTGTACGTTGGTGGTTTCTTCGGGCAGCTCTATCTAATCTCTCTGGCTCTGAGATCCTTATGCAACGCAAGCTAAGTAAAGCGCGAAGCGCACGGCACAGCCGAGAGGCTTGTACGTTGGTGGTTTCTTCGGGCAGCTCTATCTAATCTCTCTGACTCTGAGATCCTTATGCAACGCAAGCTAAGTAAGGGAAGCAATCGTTAGCCTTATGACACTTGGATTGTTGGCTCATTGATCGGACATCCCCGGAACGAGAAAATTAAAAATGACAGTTAGCCACAAAAGACAGTGACGACAAAAGCTCTGAACGATAATTAATCATGATTAAATAACAATAACTAAAAGAATGCAATACGATCATAAAGTCATGACACATCCTCAAATTGACCAACCTCACTTTCACAATTTATTTTGCCATACAAGCAGATGATTTAAGGACACGAATACCTGGAATTATTATTAAGATGTATCTCTTTAGATTTTCAAGAATTTAAATTTGTTTTATCATCTCAACCACTCTGAACACGCTAGTTTCCTTCCGCTATTTCACATGGATTTAACGGAAACGGTCCTCAATGACTGTGTTTGATGCTGTCGAGACAGCTACACTCACAGCCTGTTTCACGCTCAGAAACCAGCGTCTTAACTCGTCATCGTGGGTTGAAAGGAGACAAGTTTCTGGTGGGAAACAAGTCAAGATATACTACAGAAATGATCCTGTGAAGTATGATCTTAAATGCAATGTTATTTTGCAGAACTCTAAATAAGGTTTGTACGATCAATGAGCTTTGGCGTAAATTACAGTGCATAGATCGATATTTCGGAATATTAAATTGAGATTTGCAATACTTGACGCACACAGTACATACATTGTCAGGTCTTGCATTTTGTTCATTTATTGAAACACCGAGAAGCTCTTTAATAGTTATAGAACAAGTGACGAGACCAATTTTGGACACAATAAAGAATCCGCGTGCTCATCAAATCAATTTATTACAGTAATGTATTATCGATTGAGAGCCCATTTATCAGCTGGGTGTTTGGCGTGCACCTATAATCCTGCTTCGGGGAGGCTTGGTAGAGTGGATGGCTTGAGTTTAGGAGCCCTGTTTCGTGATACCGCATGTTGATCAGGTGCCCGCACTAAGCTTGACATCAGCATGGATCTGCTAGAGGAATCTAGTAGGTGCAGGTTAGCTAAGGAGGAGCGTAGTGGGTCAGGAGGGAAACCTAGCAGCCAAAAGTTCCCGTGTTCGGCAGTAGTGGGATCGTGCCAGTGAGTGGGCGTCATGCAACAGCCTCAACAAAATAGCCAAACCTCTATCTTTTTTTTTGTCGTTAAAACTACCGAGATCAAACAAACATGCGTTCTACAATATATGGTATCATTAATCAAAGTCCCAGCAATACCCTTTTCAACTAATACCTAAAGAATACATTATATTCCATGTCTCATCTAACTTGGGGAGCAAAAATAAAATTACACCATGCCAACAGCATCCCGTATTCCCAAGCGGTCACCCATCCAAGTACTAACGGGACCCGACATAGCTTAACTTCCGGGAGCTGACGAGACCGGGTGAGTTCTATGTGGTGTGGCCGTTGACATCAATTCAGTCGCCATTACCCGACCATATTCGCCTCTAAATCTAGTTCTAATGCTTGCTTACTTTCTGTTCGAAATACACACCAACCTTAGCCAAACAAACGAGGACATATAAGTACATTTGTCAATGGACAACCGAATATAAAATTTGATAATATTTCCAAACGCCACTATTTTTGGCTAACTGTCATTTTTAATTTTCTCGTTCCGGGGATGTCCGATCAATGAGCCAACAATCCAAGTGTCATAAGGCTAACGATTGCTTCCCTTACTTAGCTTGCGTTGCATAAGGATCTCAGAGTCAGAGAGATTAGATAGAGCTGCCCGAAGAAACCACCAACGTACAAGCCTCTCGGCTGTGCCGTGCGCTTCGCGCTTTACTTAGCTTGCGTTGCATAAGGATCTCAGAGCCAGAGAGATTAGATAGAGCTGCCCGAAGAAACCACCAACGTACAAGCCTCTCGGCTGTGCCGTGCGCTTCGCGCACGGCGTTTCAAATATCTTTCAGCAACAAAGAGGTTGGAGGACGTCTAGTAGCCTCTCGGCTGTACTTTCTGTTCGAAATACACACCAACCTTAGCCAAACAAACGAGGACATATAAGTACATTTGTCAATGGACAACCGAATATAAAATTTGATAATATTTCCAAACGCCACTATTTTTGGCTAACTGTCATTTTTAATTTTCTCGTTCCGGGGATGTCCGATCAATGAGCCAACAATCCAAGTGTCATAAGGCTAACGATTGCTTCCCTTACTTAGCTTGCGTTGCATAAGGATCTCAGAGTCAGAGAGATTAGATAGAGCTGCCCGAAGAAACCACCAACGTACAAGCCTCTCGGCTGTGCCGTGCGCTTCGCGCTTTACTTAGCTTGCGTTGCATAAGGATCTCAGAGCCAGAGAGATTAGATAGAGCTGCCCGAAGAAACCACCAACGTACAAGCCTCTCGGCTGTACGTTAAAACGAGGACATATAAGTACATTTGTCAATGGACAACCGAATATAAAATTTGATAATATTTCCAAACGCCACTATTTTTGGCTAACTGTCATTTTTAATTTTCTCGTTCCGGGGATGTCCGATCAATGAGCCAACAATCCAAGTGTCATAAGGCTAACGATTGCTTCCCTTACTTAGCTTGCGTTGCATAAGGATCTCAGAGTCAGAGAGATTAGATAGAGCTGCCCGAAGAAACCACCAACGTACAAGCCTCTCGGCTGTGTCGTGCGCTTCGCGCTTTACTTAGCTTGCGTTGCATAAGGATCTCAGAGCCAGAGAGATTAGATAGAGCTGCCCGAAGAAACCACCAACGTACAAGCCTCTCGGCTGTACGTTAAAACGAGGACATATAAGTACATTTGTCAATGGACAACCGAATATAAAATTTGATAATATTTCCAAACGCCACTATTTTTGGCTAACTGTCATTTTTAATTTTCTCGTTCCGGGGATGTCCGATCAATGAGCCAACAATCCAAGTGTCATAAGGCTAACGATTGCTTCCCTTACTTAGCTTGCGTTGCATAAGGATCTCAGAGTCAGAGAGATTAGATAGAGCTGCCCGAAGAAACCACCAACGTACAAGCCTCTCGGCTGTGCCGTGCGCTTCGCGCTTTACTTAGCTTGCGTTGCATAAGGATCTCAGAGCCAGAGAGATTAGATAGAGCTGCCCGAAGAAACCACCAACGTACAAGCCTCTCGGCTGTGCCGTGCGCTTCGCGCACGGCGTTTCAAATATCTTTCAGCAACAAAGAGGTTGGAGGACGTCTAGTAGCCTCTCGGCTGTACTTTCTGTTCGAAATACACACCAACCTTAGCCAAACAAACGAGGACATATAAGTACATTTGTCAATGGACAACCGAATATAAAATTTGATAATATTTCCAAACGCCACTATTTTTGGCTAACTGTCATTTTTAATTTTCTCGTTCCGGGGATGTCCGATCAATGAGCCAACAATCCAAGTGTCATAAGGCTAACGATTGCTTCCCTTACTTAGCTTGCGTTGCATAAGGATCTCAGAGTCAGAGAGATTAGATAGAGCTGCCCGAAGAAACCACCAACGTACAAGCCTCTCGGCTGTGCCGTGCGCTTCGCGCTTTACTTAGCTTGCGTTGCATAAGGATCTCAGAGCCAGAGAGATTAGATAGAGCTGCCCGAAGAAACCACCAACGTACAAGCCTCTCGGCTGTGCCGTGCGCTTCGCGCACGGCGTTTCAAATATCTTTCAGCAACAAAGAGGTTGGAGGACGTCTAGTAGCCTCTCGGCTGTACTTTCTGTTCGAAATACACACCAACCTTAGCCAAACAAACGAGGACATATAAGTACATTTGTCAATGGACAACCGAATATAAAATTTGATAATATTTCCAAACGCCACTATTTTTGGCTAACTGTCATTTTTAATTTTCTCGTTCCGGGGATGTCCGATCAATGAGCCAACAATCCAAGTGTCATAAGGCTAACGATTGCTTCCCTTACTTAGCTTGCGTTGCATAAGGATCTCAGAGTCAGAGAGATTAGATAGAGCTGCCCGAAGAAACCACCAACGTACAAGCCTCTCGGCTGTGCCGTGCGCTTCGCGCTTTACTTAGCTTGCGTTGCATAAGGATCTCAGAGCCAGAGAGATTAGATAGAGCTGCCCGAAGAAACCACCAACGTACAAGCCTCTCGGCTGTGCCGTGCGCTTCGCGCACGGCGTTTCAAATATCTTTCAGCAACAAAGAGGTTGGAGGACGTCTAGTAGCCTCTCGGCTGTGCCGTGCGCTTCGCGCACGGCGTTTCAAATATCTTTCAGCAACAAAGAGGTTGGAGGACGTCTAGTAGGCAATATCCAGTAAAAAATACGTTCCTTCCATTTTCAACTAATGCCAAAATAATACATTGTAGTCCATGTAGTATCACCCATCTTGGGAAGCACTTCAATTCAATTGGATTCACAAAAATAAAATAATTCCATGCCAACAGCATCCCGTATTCCCAAGCGGTCACCCATCCAAGTACTAACGGGACCCGACATAGCTTAACTTCCGGGAGCTGACGAGACCGGGTGAGTTCTATGTGGTATGGCCGTTGACATTAAACTAGACGCAATTACCCGACCATATTCGCCTCTAATCTATTACTTGTGCTTGAGATTTAATCTTTTTGAAATACACACTAATCTTACCAAAACCACCGAAAAACTATCAGTTTGTCATTTTACAAATGTTGTCAGTATGTAGTAGTAGAATATCTTTGTTTCCGCATACAGACGTTTTTAATTTTTCATTTATTCAAAGTGCCCAATCAGAAGACCGGGCGTTAAAAAAATAAGTCATATAGACTC